>NW_027495661.1:0-192265 GCF_021521415.1 Bidens hawaiensis
AACAGTGTCCCCAGAGGTTATTAAATGGGTTTCTGGGTTAACAGTATCCCCAGAGGGTATTAAATGTGTTTCTGGGTTAACAGTGTCCCCAGAGGTTATTAAATGTGTTTCTGGGTTAACAGTGTTCCCAGAGGTTATTGGATGTGTCTCTGGGTTATCAGAGGTTTCACTTGTAGGCTTAGCATAATTACATCGCTATTATATGATTATTATAATGATTTGTCATCGTTTACTTAAATTAGTGAAACTCACCAACTATTCGTAGTTGACCCGTTTTCTTTACATGCTTTCTAGGTACACCCAAATTGGAATGAGTGATACGTGCTTGATGATGTGTGCTATTTTGTGGAAGCTTAAGGATCTTTATTTTGTATTAAATATGCTAATGTACTATCGGTAAAACTTATGTGTTACGCCTAGATGATAACGAAACTCGGAACAATGTATTGAGATGTAAATTAATGTAGTGGTGTTTTCTTTATAAGCAATGCTGTTGATATCAGATGCGTCTGTTGCATCCCGTTTACGTTTCCGCTGCGGTTACGGGGTGTTACAGAACTTGGTATCAGAGCCATTGGTTATAAAGAATTAGGATGTCTTTAAAAAGATACCTAAAATATAACCAGTAGCTCAAGTATTATAGGATCTGAATATCAACTAATAATTTATAGTGACGAGATCTGGATGAACTTGGATGGACAAGTGAGTTATTATGGTCCGGAACATAATAACAGACTTGTCCGCACGAGGGAATTCAGGAGAAGTCACGGGGGACTTTAATAGGTAAAATTGGCAATATATGTGTAAATATATGATAAAATTGTTATGTGGCAAAGTTGTATAAGTAAGTGTATATTAATTTGATTATGATTTACACTATGGAAAGAACTATATGTTTGTTAACTTGTGTGCAGGTAAGAATGTCGAGAACTCATAGTTTATCGGTGGAGGAGGACCCGGAGGAAGTCAGCTCCGGGAACTCTGGGAGTCTACGCATATCATCCAGCTCTGAGCCTAGCGAGGCTAGTCGTAGGAGCTCTAGCCAGTCCTCCCCAGTCAGGATTGTCAGATCCCCCACCCCACCCGCACCACAGGCCACCCCTATCCCTCCCGGATTCGGACCCCGCCTCACGGCGCGGATCAGTGTCCCGCATGTCCCACCTACCTCTCCCCCACCCAGACCTGCTACCCGCAGGGGCGAGCCCTCCCGCTCCCAGCCCGAACCTGTGACTCCACCTGTGTGGGGTCTCCCTAGGCAGGAAAGGGACGCGGCGGCATGGCTTCGAGTGCTCACCGAGCAGGTGAATGAGCACTCCGCCGCCTTGACAGTGGGAGTGCAGAGGCGGATGTATCTGGGGGACTGCATACTGGACCACCAGTATGCGATTGCGCAGCTAAGGAGGGAGTGCTCATACTCCCAATTGATGATTGATCGGTTAGAGGCGCGGGTCCGGGGTGTGTTGGCAGTGATGGTGGTGTTGGTGGCAGTGATGGTGTGGTGGGTATACCACCGAGTTTAGTGATGTTAGGATGGTAGAAGTCATGGACCGCTTTTTGATACTCTGTGTAAGCAGTTAGTGGTGATGCTAACATAGAGTGAATCTTGGGTAGTTATAATACAACCACTGGCCCTTAGGGGGTCTCTTTTGGGGTATATCATTATAGATACTTTTGGGTATCATTCAAGCACTGACCCATTGCGGGTTATGTCGAGATGATGCCGACATAGGGCCCTTGTATAAAAAAAAAACTTAACCTATGTAATGGTGACATGGAAGTAATGTGAACGGATGTTTGTGTAATATGTACTAATGTTTATTAATGAATGGAATGTGTGTTGTGTTTTATGATTGGAATTTGTATTAATTACATGTATTTTTCTGAATGTTGTGTAGAATGGCACCAAAACGATCAGCTCAAATGTCGGAAGTGGATGTGAGCCGTTTGATTGCTCAACAGTTGGAGGCGGCGATACCGGATATAGTATCGCGCATCGCCACCAGTATTAACAATTCGACCAATCCAACCCCTCCGAGCAATCAAACGACCACCAATAATGACGGGGAACAAAATGCTAATCCTCCACAGAACGATAACACGATTCCGAGTAATGACGCACCGCCTAGGGTGGTCGTTACGGAAGTAATGGCCCTATACCAACTGTAGAAACGAACCGCACTGAACCAATTCCTGCATCCAGGGGATGTTCAATCAAAGACTTTATGTTGTGCAAGCCCCTAGACTTTAGCGGGTCTGAAGGACCAAATGGGTTAGTTAAATGGATCGAGAAAATAGAATCCGTTGTGAACATCAGCAACTGCCCCGAGGATTGTGTTGTTAAGTATGCTACCTGCACATTCACGGACCATGCCTTGACATGGTGGAACACCATAGTGCAGACCCGCGGTCAGGCGGCGACAAGCCGCATGACCTGGACAGAGCTCAAGGCTCTTGTACTGGAACATTTCTGCCCGAAAAACGAATTGCAGAAATTAGAAAATGAATTATGGAACCTGGAGATGCAGGGGGCAGACCACTTGGGTTATACGAACCGGTTTAATGAGTTGTCGCGATTGGTACCATGGTTGGTCACCCCAGAGTCGAAGAGTGTTAAGCGTTATATTTGGGGGCTAACTCCAATTGTAAGGAGTATAGTCAATTCTGGGGGACACCAGACGTATGAGGGTGCGGTGACGCAAGCTGGTATCGTCACGTATGATTTCGTAAGGAGCGGGTCACTGAAGGTGGCAGGAGAATCCGCTGAGGGAAAGCGGGGTACACATGACCATAGGATCCAGGAAAAGCAGCAAAATAAACGTGCTAGGCCCACTGCCCAGAACTACGCCATGACTAGTTCGGGCGGAAGGCAGGAACCGCAGACAAGGACGTTTCCCATGTGTGGGAAATGCGGTTACCAACATGGTGGCGAGTGCAGGGTGGTAGTGTGCCATCGGTGTGGCAGGGATGGGCACTACGCACCGAGATGTAGGACAAACCTGAACACTCTGAACCGACAACCGCAACCTATCCGTGCGCAGCCATTTAGGACCCAACCAGCCCGACAACAAAACCAACAAGGAAACCAAACGGTGACCACCATCCGTGCTTGCTATGAATGCGGCAGCATGGATCACTTCAAGAGTCACTGTCCGAAGCTGAACCAGGGAGGAAACGGGAGGCAAACCGCGGGTCAAGCGTCGTCGTCCAATCCGGCGAGAGGCCGAGCATTCGTGATGGGGGCGAGCGAAGCACGCCAGGACCCCAGCGTAGTGACAGGTACTTTCCTCGTCTCTGATCATTACGCCTCTGTATTATTCGATACGGGCGCCGATAGAAGTTTTGTCTCCGTTAAGTTTCTATCGATAGCAAACCTTCCAATTGGTGAAACCATAGAACCTTATACCATAGAAGTCGCTAACGGTAAAACCATGATAGTTAATCAAATAGTTCGGAATTGCCCTTTTATTCTGAACGAACAATCCTTCCTGATTGACTTGTTACCGGTAGAATTGGGTAGTTTTGACGTGATAGTGGGAATGGATTGGTTAGCACGTAACAAAGTGGAAATAAATTGTGAAAAGAAAATCGTCAAGATCCGGGTGTCGGATGACGAAGAGGTATTAGTTCAAGGAGAGAAGTCGGGCACCATGATGCCATTTATATCCCACCTCAAGGTGCTAAAATATATACGCCAGGGATGCGTGGCGTATCTAGCGAGCTTGACGGCCACGGATCCTGAGGAAAAACGGGTGGACGATATCCCAGTGGTACGCGAATTTCCACAAGTTTTCCCAGAGGAACTTCCTGGATTACCGCCAACCCGACAGGTCGAATTCAGAATCGATCTATTACCTCAAGCTGGCCCTGTTGCTAAGGCACCCTACCGACTTGCACCATCAGAGATGCAAGAATTATCCAACCAGTTGCAAGAATTGTTGGATAAAGGATTTATACGTCCTAGTTATTCCCCGTGGGGTGCACCTGTACTATTCGTGAAAAAGAAGGACGGGAGCCTTAGAATGTGCATTGATTACAGGGAGTTGAACAAGTTAACAATCAAAAATAGGTATCCTCTTCCCCGAATTGATGACCTGTTCGACCAACTGCAAGGTGCGAGCTACTTCTCAAAAATTGATCCTAGATCGGGATACCATCAGGTTAGAATTCAAGAGGAGGATATCCCAAAAACCGCATTCCGGACTCGCTACGGCCATTACGAGTTCTTAGTTATGCCTTTTGGGCTAACAAATGCGCCAGCAGTGTTCATGGATCTCATGAATCGAGTCTGTAAACCCTACCTCGACAAATTCGTCATCGTGTTCATTGACGATATTTTGATCTACTCGAAGAGTAAAGAAGAGCACGAGCAACACTTAAGATTAATCTTAGAGCTTCTAAATCAGGAGAAGTTGTATGCAAAATTCTCCAAGTGTAACTTCTGGTTACAAGAGGTGCAATTCCTCGGTCACGTTATAAACCATCAAGGAATACACGTTGATCCGAGTAAGGTTGAAGCAATTAAGAATTGGCAAGCGCCTAAATCTCCAAAGGAAATCCGCCAATTCTTAGGCTTAGCTGGATATTATCGTCGATTTATAGAGAACTTTTCCAGCATCGCCCAACCTTTAACCCTCCTGACTCAAAAGGATCGAAAGTATGAATGGGGAGAAGAACAGGAAACGGCGTTTCAAACGCTAAAACAAAGATTGTGCCAAGCGCCGATCTTAAGTCTCCCCGACGGAGATGATGGTTTTGTCGTGTATTGTGACGCATCCTGTAGAGGGTTAGGATGCGTGTTGATGCAGAATAATAAGGTCATAGCCTATGCTTCCCGACAGTTAAAAGTACACGATAAAAATTACACTACTCATGACTTAGAAATGGGAGCAGTTATCTTCGCACTTAAAATCTGGAAACATTATCTCTACGGTACAAAGTGCACCATCTTCACCGATCATAAAAGTTTGCAACACATATTCGATCAGAAAGAACTGAATATGAGGCAACGAAGATGGGTCGAATTATTAAGCGACTATGACTGTGATATCCGTTATCACCCCGGCAAGGCTAACGTCGTAGCCGATGCCTTGAGTAGGAAGGATCGGGTTAAGCCATTGCGAGTGCGAGCGCTGGGGATGATAGTCCGGTCGAACCTTTCGGACCTGGTTCGATTTGCTCAACGCGAGGCGTTGAAAGAAGAGCAATTGGAAAAAGAGGGACTTTACGGTAACGAGAAGAATTTCGAACAGCGCGTGGACGAAATTCTCTATTTCAAAAATCGGATTTGGATCCCGACCCTCCATGACCTTCGTGAATTAATCATGGACGAAGCGCATAAATCGAAATATTCCATACATCCGGGATCGGATAAGATGTACAAGGATGTGAAGGAGTTCTACTGGTGGCCGGGTATGAAAAAGGATATAGCCACATACGTTGGCAAGTGTACGACGTGTGCGAGGGTTAAGGCGGAGCACCAGAAACCCTCGGGGATGTTACAACAACCGGAAATTCCCGAATGGAAATGGGAGCAAATCACGATGGATTTTGTGACACATCTCCCTAAGACGTCCCGTGGACACGATGCAATTTGGGTAATCGTGGATCGATTAACCAAGTCGGCACATTTTATTCCGATTAGAAATAATTATAACACCGAGAGACTTGCGCAGATTTATATAAATGAAATTGTTTCTCGTCATGGGATACCCATCTCAATCATCTCCGATCGAGATAGCCATTTCACCTCCAATCTTTGGCAAGCTGTACAAGAAGCGCTGGGAACGCGTATTGATCTAAGCACAGCTTACCACCCTCAGACCGACGGTCAGTCTGAGAGGACCATCCAAACACTGGAGGATTTGCTTCGTGCATGCGTACTGGATTTTAAGGGAAATTGGGATCAACATCTCCCACTCGTTGAATTTTCCTATAATAACAGTTACCATAGCAGTATAAAGGCAGCACCTTACGAAGCATTGTATGGACGGAAGTGCCGATCACCACTCTGTTGGACTGAAGTGGGCGACACACAGGTTATTAGATCGGACCTGGTCCAGGAAACGACCAGCAAAATCCTTGAAATTAAGAACAATCTGAAGGCCGCACGGGATCGGCAGAAGAGTTATGCCGATACCCGTAGGAAACCGTTATCATTTGAGAAAGGTGATAAAGTGTATTTGAAAGTATCACCTTGGAAAGGAGTAGTCCGATTTGGAAAGGCGGGGAAGTTAGCCCCTAGATACATTGGACCATTCGACATTACTGCAAAAATCGGTCCTGTAGCATACCGATTAGAACTGCCTGATGAACTGAGTGCAGTTCACAATGTGTTTCACGTGTCGAACTTGAAAAGGTGTCTGTCGGATGAGACATCGGTGTTACCCTTAGAGGGTGTCCAAATAAGTGATAAGCTTAATTTCGTAGAGGAACCCATAGAAATAGCGGACGGGAAAATCAAGCAACTTAGACACAATAAGATCTCGTTGGTCAAAGTTAAATGGAATTCGCAACGAGGCCCAGAATATACATGGGAACGAAAGGACGAATTTCGGAAGATATACCCCCACCTCTTTCCTCAAAAGGAAGTAGTTGACGCGTAAATTTTCAAGGACGAAATTTTTGTAACGGGGGGAGAATGTAACGATTCCGGCAAATTCAGGTATACCCTAGCCGGTATATACTATTTACGTGTTATTTAATACTGAATATATGAATTATAATGTGTATATACGAGTATGTATGATTCACGGTACGAATTATACTCGATTATACAGTTAATCGTATTGGAAGTACGGTTAACCGATTGACGGTTATTGAAACCCGAATGAATCGGAGATTACATTATAGACGAAATATATAATGTTTAGTGATGTTTACGAAGTATTAAAACTTCGGGATAAGTGAATTAAAGCACAGAAAAGAGTTTTCGATTTAATGGTACGTCGGTACGTAAAACGAAACCTTTAATACCAAACCAAGCAAGAAATGATCGATCAAGCCGAAAAAGATGCACAATTATTAATAATATGATGTTTCAAGTAAATAAATGTCATGGTTTAAGTTTTTAAAGTTTTAAATCGGTTTTATATAAATTTTATTTTTTTTTAAGCCGAAAAACGACCGTTTTGGCCTCGTTTTGAGCGGAATTAAACGTTTAACCGAAAAACGAACTGAACCAGATTATCCACAACATTATCCAGATCACGTAATCCGAATGTGTGGCCAAGAATGGAGGTGTGGGCCCCACCCCACACCCTTATGGAGACCGATCGGATGAGGGTGTTCCCCTCATCCCTTTCATTTTCTTTTTTCTAAATCCCAAACTCCCAAATTCTCTCAACCCTTCAAACATTCATCCAACTTCCCTTTGATTTATACCAAGAAACCGAGGTAAAGATCGGATTATAGTCGTGTTCATCTTCTTTTCTCGAGTCATTTACAAGAAAATGAGGTTTCAAGTGAAAAATGGGTGAAAACCCGAGATGAAACCGATTCTTGCGTGATCAAGTGATGTATACAAGTTATACAAGGGATCTTGGTCCAAGAAATGAGTTAAAAGGGTCAAAAACGAATTTTTACGGTTAAAAATCTTTGTTTTGATGTCTTAACCGAAACCATGAAAGAAATGTCTTGATTGTGGGTGTAACTTGCTTGGTGTGGTGTTATTGTGCTTGTAGGTTTTATATCTAGTTGCTAGCAAAGGCTAGAAAGCAAGATCTTTGCGATCTAAAGCTAGAAACACAAGGTAGTTCGGTTTTTCGTATGATTTATATGATTTGGACAGATTGTGATAGACTTAGATTTGGGTCATGAAATTTCACAGAGATGATCTACACATGAAAATATGAGATCTGTGAAAATTTGGTAATTTTTGGACAAAGGATGAATATTTGGTGAATTTAATGCTCCGTTTTGGCTAAAAATGATGAAAAATAGTTAAACATCATGAAAAATTCTGGAAAATTCCAGATAAGCTTTTTATAACATATAAAAGTCACACACAAAATTTCAGATCCGTTGGAGAAGTCTAAGTAGGCTTTTCGGTAAAACGAGTTCTAGGGTTTTCTAGCTCGGTTTTGGTGAAAATGGCATGAAAAATGAGATTTTGGTTCTCGAAAAAGTACAGGGAACTATGTGGATGGCAGGGGTCATCCCAGAAAAATTTGGGATTTTTCTAAGGTCGTTTGGTATTTTCGATATATTTGGTGTTTAAATGACGTTTAAAAATAGATAAATAAATGTTAAATATAAAAATTAATTCTGGAAATATTTTTATAAAATTCCTTACTGTCAAAAAGTGATTTGGACAAAATTTCAAGATCTGAGACTAAACGGATAATTATTTGTGCTAAAAAGAACATAAAAACAAACTTTTAAAGCTTAAAACGCGTAAACCGGCAAAGTTCGCCTAAGCGAGCTGACTGGTGTATAAAAACCTTAAAAATGAACTATTTTCATGAAACTAAGTTAATCAAGTAAAAATAAATCATCCGAAAATAATTCGGATGATTTGGGTATTTTTATCCGAAATAACATTTTCCGGCACCCTAAAGACGGAAACGGGTCCCGCGGCCAAACGGGGCGTCTAAACCGAGCTCTAAATTCACGGTTTTAACTAAAATATCAGTCAAACACTATTTTCGGGTCGTGTGTGACCAAACTCATTTTTGAAACATAAAAAGGGATAACCGTGCTAGGCACGCAAAACGGGGAAAACATAATAATAATAATTTTGACGGATAAACTCTAAGAGATATCATAATCTGAGTCCTGAGAAGTGTCTCTGGGTTAACATTGTCCCCGGATCGAGTACAGTACTGGGTTAACAGTGTCCCCAGATGTACCGGTTGATACGGATTTAATTTATGGAAATTGTATAGTAACGACTTAGGTATCATATTACAGATTCAGGCTCATAGCTGTTCACTGTACTACATACTGACTCACGAGAAGGTGAGTTTCACGAGCCCCTTTTTACTGAACTGTTTTAAATATTTTCCCGGGGCGGAAAGCATGTTTCTATCAAAATGTTTAAGTACATGCTGATGGCATGGAAATGAATGTATTTATATAATGTTTATTGTACGGGAATCGTACGGTAATGTATTAAGATGGTAATTGTCTGAGTTGCTAACAGTGTAAGGCCCGAAACAGTGTTCTGGGTTAACAGTGTCCCCAGAGGTTATTAAATGGGTTTCTGGGTTAACAGTATCCCCAGAGGGTATTAAATGTGTTTCTGGGTTAACAGTGTCCCCAGAGGTTATTAAATGTGTTTCTGGGTTAACAGTGTCCCCAGAGGTTATTGGATGTGTCTCTGGGTTAACAGAGGTTTCACTTGTAGGCTTAGCATAATTACATCGCTATTATATGATTATTATAATGATTTGTCATCGTTTACTTAAATTAGTGAAACTCACCAACTATTCGTAGTTGACCCGTTTTCTTTACATGCTTTCTAGGTACACCCAAATTGGAATGAGTGATACGTGCTTGATGATGTGTGCTATTTTGTGGAAGCTTAAGGATCTTTATTTTGTATTAAATATGCAAATGTACTATCGGTAAAACTTATGTGTTAACGCCTAGATGATAACGAAACTCGGAACAATGTATTGAGATGTAAATTAATGTAGTGGTGTTTTCTTTATAAGCAATGCTGTTGATATCAGATGCGTCTGTTGCATCCCGTTTACGTTTCCGCTGCGGTTACGGGGTGTTACAATTAAATTTATCTTTTCTTTATTTTATGCTCCTCAAAATTTTGAGTGTTTGAAGCAAAAAGGGAACATGATAGTACATTGATTATCTTGACCCCAAATCCAGCAAAAAGTAAGCTTAAAATACTATGTGCTTAATTGCATTGGTGCATTGGTAGGTCTTAAAACAACCCAGTAGAGTAAAGTATGTGATATAAACATAAAGAAACACCAAATTGAAAGGGGTGTTAGTCTCTAGCAAAAGTCTCGGTGAGGATGGCAGAAATGTAATAACCAGTCATACTCAAGCCTTATATTTGTTGATCACCCAAAATTAAATAAAGCAAATAACAAGCGTTAGGATTTCGAACACTGTGAGTCTTTATGCGGCTTAATCATCTGGGTATTCATAAGCATGAATATTTCACTCGCTTTCTAGAGCAAACCCAAAGTCATTAAACTTGATCACCGCTGTACTTCGTACAATTTAAATTACTGACTTGATCAAAATCCGATGTTAGTCATACAATTGTTCCTCCCTTGCGTGCGTCTTAATACCATTAAGAAACGGACCCCAGGGGATACAATGTATGTAAGCCGACAGATGGACTCGTGCATACTCACTCACAGTAAAGGAAACTTGATGCATTGCTCAAAATTTCAAAAATTTGGTATCAAAAATTTTGATCAACAATATAATGGTTTAAGTCAAGTTGGGGTGATTTGGCAAAAATCAAATTAAGCTTGAACCGAGATTAGAGGCTGATAGTTTCTGATATTCTGTGAATTGAACAAATTAATCATATCACAAAAATACTTGAATGTGTGTTATTAGATTTATGTGGATAACAATACCAATGACCGACTTATCGCCAGTCATAATATCGCTAAAATATAAAACTGTGATGGAAGGGCAATTTAGTCAATATGATTCTCTGCTCAAACTCAACAAAAATACAAAGAAAAGATACTGCTTTTGATAAAATCATTGAAAAACACAAAAATATTGTCTATTTTTATGATTCGGATATTCTTTTGTAAATACATTCTTTATTCTTTATTTTACAAAATACCAAAAAGATTTTCTTTCTTTTTCTTTTTAAATAATAATTTAAGTTATGTTTCGGAAAACTGAAACGTTTTTAAGGTATTTGGCTGTCGGGATAAAAAGATTCTCGATAACCTATTTATTTATTTTATTTAATTATTTAATTCATTTAATTATTTAATTTAAAACTAAATTAAGATTTTAATTTGTTAAAAGCTAATTCATTATTTATGGATAACGAACTAGGTGATTCTTTAGCGAACTAACTTTTGGTTCGCTCTCCTAATTCGCTTCCGCACTCTGTAACGAATCATCCCTTCGTTATGCATATTTAACGAATCATGACACGAATCGTGTCTTGATTCTCTACCTTTAATTTAACGAATCAGGTAGCGATTCGCCAAAATAAAGTAACGAATTGAGTTAGCGAATGGGCTAATTCGTTAACTTTAATTTAAACGAATCGCCTGATTCGTACAAGTTGTACCTCGAGTTGTGTGCAAGGTTATAAAAGAAAAGAATAACGAACAGTCCTCCACTGTTCGCCTTCTTCCTTCACCTTAAAGAAACACTGTTCAAATTTTCTCTAAAATCTCGACTTTCTTTTTTGGATATTTCAAGGATATATTTGAGTTTCTAAGGTATAGCCGATCATGGCGATCTAATTTTAAAGGTTTAAGGGTTTCCGAGCTTATAAACCCCATTTATGTATAATTTATGTTAATAACTTCATGATTTAGTTGTCATTGTGATCGGAATGTGATTTCGATACCCTTGGTAGACTCTAATCAACATTTGATTATTGTCTGCTGGGTTAATTGATGATTCCTGTTCTCCGTGTTTATAGTTGGTTCGTTTAACCCTCAGTACATCTAGGTGTTGAGCCTCAATCTCATCCACTTAAGCTTACTAGTGTGATTCCGAGCTCAACGAGCTGATTATCTTGATGCTTCGACGATACTTATGGCCTAATTTAATCTAGGTTTATAATGTTGACTGTTGTTGTTCTTCTTGATTTTGACCTTGACTATGCGAGTCGAAGAGAAAGTCTTAAGTATTGACCATTCGTTAATCCTAGCGAATTGGGATTATTTCGTGTCCAATTTGTTAAGATCTTACACAAACTAGCTAAGCGAAAAAGATGTTACACGAATCAGATTTGGATTCGCTTAAAATATAACGAACTAGAGTTTAGTTCGTCAAAATTAAATAGTAATTCGCTATGTTCAGTTCGTTAAAGTATTTACTTGATAGCGAATCGCCTGATTCGTTATCTTATTGTAACGAATCATTGTGATTCCCAACGAATGACATTTATTAATTAACTTAATTTCAATATTCAATTAATTTAAAACGTATAATACGCATAAATATATTAATTATATATCCTTTGATTACTTATATACACCATCTATAGATATGTTGATATATTTTGATATCTCTTCTCATATTCGATTTTCTTTATGCAGTAAAACATGGCTGATCAAGAACAACAAAATCAACCACCACCAGAACAACCTCCACAGGTTCAACAAGATCAATAAGCTGAAGTGATCTTATTGTCGTTTGATAAAAAGCACAACATTTGTGCTTATGTTGATCAAGATGTACCTGATTTGGAAACATTTGGAGATTTGTTGACTTTCTTACGACGATCAAAGATACACTATGCTATCACTGCTAGACCAAAGGTGTATCTAAGTATTATCAGACAATTTTGGAACACGGCTGCATATGTTGAAGAAAATCAGATCATCAGGGCTACAATCATTCAAACTCAAATTACAATTGATGTTGCAGTGATTCGCCGAGTACTTCAATTCGATGATAATGACGATTACCCGAGTGAATTTGACAGGTCATTAGTTAGAGGACTATTCACCTGTTTGCACTATAATGGAAATATTCTTAAGTCCATGTTGAATAAGAATGGGGTGTGTGCACCATACAAGTATCTGCTACACGTTCTACTTCATTGTATGAGTGGACGTCGGGGTGGTTTTGATGAGTGAAGACTGAGTTTGCAGTCGGCCTTTGTTGCCTTGATTCTGAACAAGCCGTTTAATTATTCAGAGTTAGTATTTGATCATTTGAAGGAACAAGTTCAGCAAACTCTTCAGTCAAAGAAATTCTTGATGTACCCTCGCTTTTTACAGCTAATTATTCAAGATTTGATTCCGAATTTGGTGATTGATCGGACGCTGGTGAATGATGTACTTCATCAGGAACATATGACAGCAGATACCGTTCTTCGTATGTTAATTTATAGAAAGGAGAAACCACAGGATAAACGGATGATTGGTCATATAATCAATCCGGATTATGTATGTCCTCCTAATGAGCGCTGGATCCACGACGATTCGGATTCCGAGCGTGAAGGGGAAGAAGGTGGGAACGGTGATGGTGGAGATGATGATGGTGATAATGATGGGAATGATGATGATGGTGGAGCTGGTGAACGAGCTCTTAAAGAACAACAAGATGCAGTCGATGCTGCCCTAGCTGCCACCATGAAAGCTCAGCTGGAAAGAAAAAGAAAGGGTAAAGCTGTAGCAACTGGTGAACCATCAAAGAAGCCTCGTGTGTCTGCTGGGGCTGGGGTAATCATTGGAACCCCACCACCACGTCTTTCAACGACTCAAAGCTCGGCGGTGCCGCTAACTACTAGCACTCCGATGCTTACTTTGACGACGACGTTGGTGTCACACGAGAGGCTCGGTCTTATTCCTCAAATGGCGTTAACCGAGATACCGAGACCTCCTGCTGCATTGTCTACAGTATCTCCTACTACATCAATGAGACCTCCTCCTCCGCCAACAACTACTTCTCTTCCTCCTCCACCTCCGCCTAGTGATGTCTCATTCATGAGAATCACTCGGCCTCAAGGACCTGTTCAACCTGTTCACCCATCCGTATACAACTTTCCACCAGGTCGTCAAACTGAAATGCTGCTGAATTTGCTACATCTCTATGAAAATCAAATGGCAGCTGACCGTCAGAACCAAGAACGACTCATGGAAAATCAGAAGCGATTGATGAGTTACGTTTCATTTTTTCAGATGGAGACGAAATCGTTGCGTGCGATTGTTGAGTCTCAGGGGGTGAAGTTAAAAGAACAAGAAGAGTTAATTTTACAATTAACTCGTAAAGAAGATGCCCTAAAGAAACTCAAGAACGACGATGAAGATCCTAGCGAATCTGGTGCAGGAGGTGAGCCTAAACAATCGCATGGTTCATCCTCTGGTGCTGGTGTTAGTGGCGGTGATGATTCGAGCAAACAAATTATTATTTATCAAGATCCAACAACTGCCAAGCCAATTGAAATGATTGCAGCTAACACAGTGATATTTGTTGATGGATCAGGGGTGGTTCGTAGTGTGGTAAACAGAGATGAGATAGAGGTTGGTGAGTTTGTGGTTAGATCCTTGACACGGGAGCAGATTTCAATACTGCTTGGGCTGAATGACGATCAATTGAATGTGTTAGAGGCTGAGCCTGATGTTGAGGTTGTGAATGAAGAAGGCTTGGATGAGGATCCGTTGTTTATGAATACGGATGTATTTATGAGAATGAGGACATTGAGATGGAGGATGTGACTGCTGATGAGTACCCGGACTTGTATCAACACACGAACGTTGATCAAGGTGCTCCGGTATTTCAAGAAGAGGTGTTTAAAGAGACTGAGGATGAATTGGAAAAGGTTGTGCAGCGAACAGTACCCTCACTCAAAGAAGTGACTGATGAGGACGTAGAAAGATGGTTCAAACGTCATAAAATGGGTAAAATTATCAGTGCTTATCGTTATGTAGATCAAGAAAGAAAAGACACTGCTGCTGCTTGGGTTAAGACTAATCAGGTGACTACCTTCAAGACCGTTTCAAAGATACACGGTGACATTGTTTCATGGGCTTATGATTCGGACCTTAAGGTATGTATAGTCAAGTGGGAAAAGGGTGTCCAGTATTACGAGAGGATAATGGATGTTCATACATTGCCGGGGTGGGATGTTCGTACCCTCGCGAGACGTCCATTTATCAATCGTGGGGGTTACCGAACAGCTGAGTGGTTTCACCAACACTTACTGTTCGAGGTCAATCATGTCCTCAAATTCTTCAAGCCCCAGGTCCCAAGACGTAAGCTCATTGACGAGATTGATCCAAGGACCGGCTGGAAGAAACTTGTCTTGAAAGTGAAGCGGCCAAAGACAATGAAGCAGGTTCCTGTGAAGACAATGCCTCAAGATATTTATTTGTCTTTCAAGCGTTGGTACTATGACAATCGTACTAGCGAGGCCGTTATTGTTCGTGGTCGAGGACTGCAGACCGAGCTCATCAAGATAATCAACCCGATGTGGTTGGTTAATTTATCAGAGACAGACAATGATGTGCTACACAGGAAGCAGATTTTGATCGAGCGCCAAGAAGATTACGACCTGGCTATGCAATTCCAACGTGTGGTTCGTGTGTGTCATGAACATGGAATTCATAGTTGCAGAGACTGGCAGTCAAAGTGCTTCAAATAAGTTAAAGACAAAGAGCTCAAGACGAGAGGGTGTCTGTTAGTGCACGGTTTTGCGTCTTGAGTCTTTGTATTTATCGTTAACGTTTTTGTTTATTAATTAATGTAATAATTAATTTATTTAATAACTAGTTCGCTAAGTTAAAGGCTAGTTCGCTAGGGGATGTTAGAGAACTAGCCAATTAATGTATTCCCTCCTGATTCGTTATGGAATGTTAACGAATCAGGGGGTGCTTCGCTATGATTATTTTTGTAACGAAGGGGAAGCTGGTTCGCTAGGGGATGTTAGCAAACCAGATTACCCTCTATATATAGTGAACTACTGTTCATTTTTAATAAGAGTTTTGAGATGTTTTGAGCTAATTAACGAACTGTTGTTCAATCTCTCTCTCAAGCTTCACCTAATATTATACAAACGTTACTGATAATATATTGATAATATATACACATACATACAACACTGAATCGATGTTAACTATGAGCTAGATCTAGTACTAATTGAATATTCACAGATCTGAGATCTGTTATTGTTATTGATTGGTATTCCGGGTTCCAACATGTTTTCAATGCAATGTTTTCATAACCGCATCAGATATCGAACCGGATGCCTTACTGGTTTACTAGCGGACCGGTCTGACCGGATTCAAGAATAGGATGACATCACAAATAAATAAATAATAATAGAAAATTTAATAACTTTTAAAACAGTAAGTATAAGTTTATGTTTTAATGCTTTAAGAATAAATTAAAAAGAGGATATATGATAAGGAATATTTATAATATCTTTTAATTATTTCTCATGCACTATAATATACATATAAAGTGATCATCCAAAAAAAACATAAAAATCAAGTTGGTGAAGTTGGTCAGTCCAATGTTATTAAAGTTTTCAATTTAGTTTATATAGGTTCGAAACCCATATCATCATTTTATTTTCTTAAAAAAAGAATTTTCAGTTGAATTTTACTTAGCCTACTGGTTCACCCGAACCATACTGTTAAATAGTTTAGCCGGAAACCGCCATGACCGGCTAGTTAATTTGAAAACTAAAAATGGTCTTAAGGTAGTAAACTGGACCGTGGTTCTGTGTGATTCCAGATCGAACCGGGCGATCCAATTTTAAAACATTGTTTCAAACTATCAAAATAACTTCATTTGTTTGAAAGTAGATATTTTTGAAACCTTACTATATAGAAAGTAGTAATTATTTTATTTTAGATTCTTAATAACGAATCAATGCTTCATTTTTCAACGTATACCCATATATATTTTATGCAATACCTATTTGCCAATTTCATAAATTCAATATTTAAGTTTTAAACTTAACAGTTTTTAAATTTAAAGCTCTCCTTAAAGGTTTTGAACAAAACTTTTAGTCAGTGGACACACATATAAAAGGTTTCTTATATGAATGCAGTTAGATGACTAATTATTTTTATTTATCTGTCAATTTTTTTGGCGCATGTATAAATATATATTTTTCAAAAATAAAATAAAAAAAATTCGATCACTGTAATTTGAATACACAAAACAAAGTTACCTACTTATTGTACATATACAAAACAAAGTTAAGCGATAAAACAAAACAAAACTAAACAAGTCAAGCGACCTTCCTAGAAATATTTTGAAGCAAAGTTATTGATCAAACTCTCACTGCACAATGTTTAATCAATACATACACACACAGACATACATACATACATACATACATACATACATACATATACACAACTGTTTTTTTATTTAAGATAATACTTTAAACGCTGCCCAAACCGTGTTAGTGTCAAAGACGGCCCTGTTTTTAATTCAATGGTGTCATTTATAATAAAATTGCATTATGCCATATTCATTTTTAAATTATAAATTCTTATTTAACTATAGAGAGAGAGAGACGATTAAAATGATGTCTTAAAAAGTATAAATAAAATATCAACGTTTCAAATTCTTGTAAATGAATGTTTAAAGTTTAAAAGTTAATAATAATGAGTTAAAGAAGCTTTGTAAAGTGACTCATGGGGTAAAAAATCAAAAAAAATAAATAAATAAAAAGCGATTTATTAACGAGGGAGTTTATAAAAATTTTGAGGGGATCAACAAATTCAACAATAGGTTTCACAAAGTTTAGCAACGGTTCAGAAAATGTTCCCTACATGTTTAGATGTTAAACATGGGGTTCATAATTGACTAGAAACTCAATGCATTAACCCGAAAATTTAGATTTCAATATCAAGGTTCAGAGTTTAACTAACTTTAAATAGAAAAATTATTAAAAGTTATACTTAAAATAATACAAAAATTATTTATGGGTGCTCTTCAGAACTAGTTTTGTTAACAGGGCATTTAACAACTCATGCAATCTTTTAATGTGTATATATATGTACATATAGACCTTAAACTAGTTATATCTTCATTATTATGAATTATTAAAGTTATTACTATAATTATTCAAAACATAATATAAAATCAGAAATACCTTAGTTGGTTATGATGGTGAATGACGATTTATCAAAGGTATGTAACCGAATAAGCAAAAGTTTTACATCTCGTATTAAACTTGTTTTCAGCTTAATGAAATATTATGATACACGACGTAAAACGGGCAAATATGTGATGACAGTTATGATATGTAGTGCGTTAAAATAGTGGTATACGATAATTTAATACTATATCAGGTATTAGTTAATCAAAACGGTATGTCAAAACATTTTTGGATATGACAAAATAAATACCATAGTAAAATAATTGTGGTAAAAATGGAGTAATATAATTATTTTTAAATAATAGTCAAATGACTATGGTTAAATGACTGTTTGAATGACTATCGTAGATTACAACATATGACAGTGTGAACGGTTATAGTAAAAGTAAGTTAAAAGTAGTTACCGCATTCGGTACTAACATGGTTACGGTGAAAATACGTTATAATAGTAACGTAAAAGGTGGTAACATATTTATGGTTTATACAGAACATTAAAAATAGTAGCAGTAAATGCTCATAATGTAATAGTAAACCAAAGCAGTGTCAGTAAACGGTAACGGTATCATTACTTTTAAATGTAATAGTAGGTGATTAAATAAATTTATTTAAACATATTTATTTATATAGCGCACGTGTAAGAATATTTAAATCAGAGATTTAATTATTAAAATATTTTATGATGAAAAACATTGTGCGTGACATATTAGCGGCAGAACGGGTACTTAAACAATGTTTTTTTTACTAGATGTCACAAGCACTAATTTTTTTGTAGTGGTTTACCATATATGAAACAAATTTTAGGTTCAATAATAATTTGGTTAAAACTTTAATATCACATAAACGCGGTTTACACAATCGAAGGTCGAAGGTCGTATGATATTCATGAATAAAAATGAGATTTGATAATAGTTCAACTGCGGTTGTGACGAAAATAACGGTAAGAGATATCTACTATTCGGAACACATGGTTAAACAAACAAAGATGGATAAGAAAAGACATCTACCTAAATCTTAACTTATTAAAATCCTAACATACCTAAGTACTAATCTACCCATTACTCACAGACTTAATTACTATGTTTAAGTTTTCTACAGGAAAGAGCCTTTGCTCTGATACCATAGCGGTAACAACCCGGCCCGCAAGGGGATGACGTGTCACAATAACATGGTTTCTAAACAAAAGACATATTTTTATATATTTAATTGTCAAAAGTATAACACATTAAATAAAGAAAACTTAAGGTTAATTTACACACTAGCACGGTTGAAAAGATATTTTATTAGGATCCTGATATTTTATTCCTCGCTCTTAATCCCGCCCAAAGTAACCTGTGGACCTGTATATATAAAAATAAAAAAAACCGAATGAGCCGAATGCTCAGTACGGAATAATAAGCTCAAAACAATTAATGACATAACGAAACATAATATAGATAGAACTTATAGTTGATGATACGATGTAAAGTAACCTTCTTAAAATAAATAAAACATATCATATATGGATGTACCCATGAGCAAACATAAAACGTGACAAAATACAGGTAGCTACTCCTGCATATTTATCACACGAGATGGCGAGTTGGCATACCCGCTATCCATCTTCTTAATATTAATCCTAGGATCGATCCATACGCCTCCAAATATCCATATGTACCACACTTGTACTTAAGAGACGCCGTGAACTGATCTCACCGTCACGGTTGGTGCGCATGTTGTCGATGTTGCAACAACATGCTCGTGGGACACTCGACGAGAAGCGGCGATTAGGGTATCGAAATACATGTATTATCACATAACTCATAGCAAATATACTATCGTTAACATATATCGGAACATGCGATTATGAGTATAATCAAATATAATAATATCGCATGACATGAAAGTTAAATTCATTGCTTAATCAGAATTGGAGTCCAATGGACATCCAAGTGAATTGATAATTCAAAGACGTGAGGAGTTATAAAATATATATTAACTCAATGGGTTTATAGCAATTGAATATGCAAGCATTGAAGAGTGGGGGTAAAGATTCGTAACTTTAATGTTCCAAAGTGATCTTAAGTTGTTTAATAGTGCGCAAGATTATCTACATAAAAGTTATATTTTATTAATTATATTCGGAGTTTCATAATTGGTTAAATTTTATATCAACTAAATATATAGTTTGAATAAATATCTTTTTGAATATATACTCATGAATGATCAACACCTTAAATATTATGGTATTTTAGATTCTGAATCATATGATATAAAAACGTTTTAGTTGTTCGTCGGTAATCGTTTGTCTATATATTTCGGATTATTTTAGAACTTCATATATACACACACTAAATCATTTCCGTTATATTGTGATAACAATATACAATAGGAACAAAAATAATTTTATAAATAGAAGATACGTAACACTTATATATTAATTGAACCATCTCTTTTGATAGGGTTCCATACCAATAATAATAATAATAATAATAATAATAATAGTTACTAAGAAAAGGTTGAAACTAACTCTACAGACACAAAATTTTATATATAAGTAACAATTGATAGTCACCAATTTATTTGTTTTCATAAATTAATTTGATTAATGATTAAAGATACATAATGGTCATTAAATAATAAAATAATAAAAGTATTCATCTTCTTCCCATGCATAAAAGAAGACATAAAAACATAGATTCGACCAGTAGTATTTTAATCCATCTATTATGTTTGAGTAGGTGTGTATACATATATCCATATAAATAAGCATGATTATAAGTAAACAAATCCATCTTACGTTAAGAGACAAGTAACATGTTGGAATAATGAAGGGTTTCCGGTTAAGTTCGGTCGCGTCGACGTTAGTTGCGGTAGTTCATGGGTGTTGGGGGGTTGCTATGGAGTGAAGATAGTGAACGGTGGTTCTTGTTTTTGTGTTCACGTTTATATTGGTTTGCCGGAAAAGTACATGGTGGCCACAAACCAATTTCATCGTATTCACGTATAAGATTATTAGTTCATGTATATTAAATTCATCGTATTGGTTTGAACTAATAAAATTTCATGGATAATAACTTACTTGAACTAATAATCTAAATTGGTTTGAACTAATAAAATTAAAAGCTAAGTATATTAAGTTATTAAAATCGTATTCATGTATATTAAATTCATCGGCTAGAGCCCCAGCGAAAGAAATTTGCGTGGCTCTGATACCAATTTCAGAGGTACCAGCGGAAAAATATGAACGATTTAAGGTTATTAGTTCAAGTATGTTATTATCCATGAAATTTAAGATTATATCTAAGTTTAAGAAACTTATGAATTTTATAAACCACATATTATAACAAATATTTAATAAGTATGCAAAATTTAAACACATAGGGATTATTTTTAAGTGTAATTTTAAAATTATTAAGGCAAGTATTTATATCTCTGTTTCAAATTAATTATGAGAATTTTCCTTATAAGACCCAAGAGATTCAAATATTTAAAAGTATTTTAAAATTAAAAAGAACAAGGGTCCAACATGCTTCCGTACCTTTTTCCCGTTTTGACCAAGATATCGCCGGGTTACACCAGGAGTCTTTTTACTAGGTTATTCCAGACCAAACCTAAGTATAGAGGATAAAATCTTAAAGCTGTTTCCCAAAATCTGATTTTATCCTCTATATACAGCATCCATGTTTCGTTTCCTACCTCCGGTGTATGGTAAAAAGGAACAGTTCGTAGTTGGAGATTTCCTCTTTTTAAAAGAGAAATACTTCTAAATAGGAAGAACACTCAAAGGTATTATAAGGAAAGTGAAAGTTTTTATTTCATGATGGGTATTTTACAATGAAGATGTGAAAGAAAGTACATAAGTAAATACAAACACTCTTATTTTTAATACATGAAAGCTTAAACACTCTTTTTTGAAATTTTGTTCCAGGCCCGATGCCCTTCTTCTTCCTTCTTTTTCTTCTTATATAGGCCCCTTATCCCTTTAGATAGACTTCACCACTTTGTCATCTATATCTTGTTTCCATGTGATATTCTTTTTCTTGAAATTCTCCATTGTCAGATCATTGAATTTGGTGTTGAGATTCCTCATGGAAACTTGAACTTTGGCTTTTCTTTTCTCTTGCATCCATGTTCCCTATGGGAACTCTAACATTTGGATTTATATGATCCATGCATTCCAACTTTTGTATGTATCTCATGAGAGTTTATCCATTATTTATTAAATCATTAATTTATGAAATCTTATTTTTATAAGATTAATTAAAATCTTAATCTTCAGATGATGTTTGACTCTCTTTAGGAGAATCAATAATCATATTGTCCTTTTTCTTAGAACAAGCCGGACAAACATTGTGTTGATGTTTTCTGGTTAAGCACAGTTTATATTGAGCTTGAGGACTTGATGCTATAACACCAGTATCCAAAAATCTGATTTTATCCTCTATATATTTTTTAGCTGTATATAGAGGATAAAATCAGATTTTGGGAAACAGCTTTAAGATTTCCCATAGGGAACATGGATGCATGGATCCATGTTCCCTATGGGAAACAGCTTTTGGGAAACAGCTTTAAGATTTTATCCTCTATACTTAGGTTTGGTCTGGAATAACCTAGTAAAAAGACTCCTGGTGTAACCCGGCGATATCTTGGTCAAAACGGGAAAAAGGTACGGAAGCATGTTGGACCCTTGTTCTTTTTAATTTTAAAATACTTTTAAATATTTGAATCTCTTGGGTCTTATAAGGAAAATTCTCATAATTAATTTGAAACAGAGATATAAATACTTGCCTTAATAATTTTAAAATTACACTTAAAAATAATCCCTATGTGTTTAAATTTTGCATACTTATTAAATATTTGTTATAATATGTGGTTTATAAAATTCATAAGTTTCTTAAACTTAGATATAATCTTAAATTTCATGGATAATAACATACTTTAACTAATAACCTTAAATCGTTCATATTTTTCCGCTGGTACCTCTGAAATTGGTATCAGAGCCACGCAAATTTCTATCGCGGGGGCTCTAGCCGATGAATTTAATATACATGAATACGATTTTAATAACTTAATATACTTAGATTTTAATTTTAGAAATAATACTTTTATAATGCAAACAGAAGAAATTAGTCAAACTTTTAATTCAGATTATGATTTTGATGAAGATTATATTTCAGATGAAGACTTTAATTTTAGTGGATATGAATTAACTAATTCCGAATACTATTATGATGATACTGATTGGCAATACCCTTCACCGTAATGGAAAATAATAGTTTTAATAAACTAAAAGAAACAGAAAACTCTTTAAAAATAGATAGAGATATGATAGAATTACAAAAAACAATTATATTTTATGGAGATAAAATAATTTTTAAATTAGATACGATTACAGATTTATTAGAAGCAGCGTTCCCAAATAGAAAAAACAAAATAACGCCAAATAGATTTCAGGAACCTTTAGTTCAACTTTTACAAAATATGAAAATTCCTAAAGAATATAAAAGAAATTAGAAATGAGCTCAGACGACTCTGAAAGCGAAGTTTACGTATCTCCTGAAATAGAAAATTTAATAACAAAGATAGGGGATATGGAATTAAATGATAATTTTATAAATATAAAGGCTAATGAGGAAAACTTTAATATTAATGATACTGAACAAACAAGCTCAAGTATAAATCCTAAAATTCCAATAAGAGATGAAACCCGTAGGTCAGCACAAGGATATGCTGCTGTAAAATCAACAATAAAAAATGAAGATAATTATAAACCATACCAGAATATGAAAAATGAACCGATTAATCCCTTTGGAATATATTTAGACGTAGATTGTATAAAAAATACGGAAGAAGCAATAGATAAATGGGAAACAGCTTTAAGAATAGCAGTTTCTGTTAATAGAATGGATATTGAAACACTTCAAGGATTCTTAGAAAGAACTTTAATAAATAGTGCTTTAAGATATTGGCAAAATTTACCTTTAGATATAAAGAGAACAATATTTGAACAAGATGAAATAATAGCAAACATAATAACAAGAGCAGTGGAAGCCTTTAGGTTAGAATTTTGTGGAGAAGGAAATATTATAAAAGACCCAGCAAATGTCGAAAAATACTCAACAGCCTTAATAAGATTACAATTATGTGACATATGTGAAATAGATAGATATATTTGTGTATTTCAAGATTATTATTACCATATATATAATCAAGTACCGGATATGAATAGTTATTTAGCATTATTTTTTGCAAAAATACCAGACCCTTGGGGACAAAGATTAATAAAAACTTATAATCCAGGAACAGCTGATACGTTAGGAAAAAGAATAACTCATGTTAGAGATAAATTAAGTGAATGGTGCGGAGATGCTATATTAGCTAAATTAAGCAAGGGATTAAAAAGAAAAATATCCTTATGTTGTAGTAGTCCAAAAATGCCTTTAATGATTGGATGTGATAGTTCATATTATTATGGAAAGATAAAAAGAAAATATATGAAAAGAACTCATTTTAGAAAAAGATATTTTAAAAAGCGTAAAACAAAATAATATAAGAGAAAGGGATATAAGAAGACGTTTAAGCCTACTTATAAAAGAAAACGAGGTCCTAAGGAATGTAAATGTTATTTCTGTCATGAAAAAGGTCATTATGCAAATGAATGTCCAAAAAAGTTTAAAAAGAATCTTAAAATATTTGAAATAGACAAGGATATAGGAAAAATGATCGAAGAAGGAGATTTTATACCAATAAATGATTTTCAAGAAATAGACTCTGATGAAAGTATATTTATTTTAACTGAAACAGAATATACGTCATCTGAAGATGAATAGATTGGATACAGCCTCTAGTAGTAAAATAAATAATAACATAATCGATTGTCAAAATGAACAACTAGGAGATTATAAACAAGAAATTTTAATAGATAAGAAAAAGCTTAAGCAAATACAACATGAAAATTTTTCGTTATCAAACTATTCAGGATTTAAATTGAATACTTTACAAAGATTAGGAATAAAACCTAGAGATCATCATTTATATTATGGATTAAACATTCAAGAAAGGGCTCTAGATATTAATATAACATCCAATAAAGTTATGATACCTTTATTATCTAAAAAGGATATTCAAGAAAAAATACAAAAGGTAAGACCAGAAATAAGAAATACTTTAGGATGGGTTCACGTTGGAGCCATCCAAATAATAATAAAATCCACATTTAAAGAAGGTATAGATATTCCTATAGAATTAGCAATCATGGACAATAGGATCCAAAATAGGGAAGAAGCGTGTCTTGGAATATTAAGAGGAAATCTACAATATGGAAAACTTAAATTTAATATTTATCCAATAATTTCCTATCATATTCAAGATAAGGATTTTGATAAAACGTTAAGTTTATTACAAGATTTTAAAAGAAAAGATTTCTTTAAACAACAAAACAGGCCATATTCTATTACATATGCTATCTCTTATTCAATATCGAATACTCATCATTCCGATTGTTTTAGTATAAAAGACACAATAGATTTTCCTTTTTTATTTAATGATGTGTGTCAGATACAAACGCCTACCTTACCTAAAATAGAAGAAATAGATTCAAGACCATTAAGTCTTGATTTACAAGATAAACCGTTATTATTATCTAATAATGTTTCTTCTAGATTATCATTTTCTAATAAAATTATAATTAGTCACCATTTAATAAGAGATACAAATTCTAATAGATTCTCTGACATAATTAAAGCAAAAGAAGATACTATAAAAAATTACAAAATACAAGGAGAATACTTTAATGGAAATAAATATTCTCATGTAAACATTTTAATAGATACAGGTGCAAATGGAAACTATATAAATTTCAAACTTTGTAAGAATTTACAAAAATATCCATTAGACGAACCTCACCAATATACTAATTTTAATGGTGAACTACATGAGATTAATGAAGCTGTGGAAACTATGATAAAATTTGGAGATGAAAAAATTCCATTAAGATTACTAATAAGTAATAAGGATGAAAACGACACATTAGAAATTATGTTAGGATTGACATTTTTAGAAAATGTTAAACCATATCAGATAACCTCCTACGGGTTAAAAATAACACGATATGATAAACTAATATATATACCAAAATGACAAGCTCTAGAAGTATTTATATTCCAATAGGAATCACTTATAAAGATTATAAAGCCGAGTATTTTGCAGCTTACATAGATAGTGGTTCAGGATTAAGTATTTGTAAATCAGAATGCCTTCCAGAAGAATACCATGAGGATTTAACACCTTGTAATGGTATTAGTTTTTCTAAGGATATAGTCTCTTTAAGAAGAGGAATAAGAAATCCAATAATATTGTTAGGATCATATCTAGTTAAATGTCCTTCATTCTACTTTTATGATTCAGGATCAGACGTATTATTAGGAAGTGATTTTTTAGAAAGATTTAATAAGATAACTTTTGATATAATAGCATATCAAATAATATTAAAAACACCATGCCATCACTTAATAGTTGTTAAAAGAATAAAAAATGCATACGGAAGAAAATTTCCAATTAATTTTACAAAACGCGTCAGCAAGCGTGGTGATATAGGCTACAAACCAAACCCAAAACTTGAAAAAGGAATCCCGATTTTACAATGTTACCCAGAAAAACCATTAGACTATCAAGTAAATCTAAGAAATTTAGATATCCATATTGAAAATATAAAGCATAAGCTTAAACAATGTTATACAGATAATCCATTACAATTTTGGAATAAAAATCATATAACAGCAAAATTAGAAATGAAAGATAAAGATAAGGAAATAAGAATAAAGCCCATGAGATATAATCCAGAAGACCAAAAAGAATTTAGCACCCAATTAAAAGAACTTTTAGATTTGAGATTAATTAGAGCTAGCCACAGCCCACATAGTTCTCCTGCATTCCTGGTAAGAAAACATGCAGAAATAATAAGGAGAAAACCTAGAATGGTAAAAAACTATAAAAAATTAAATGATAATACTATTTTTGATGGATATTTCTTACCTCATAAAGAAAGTTTAATAAACTGGACTAGAAATAAAAAGATATTTTCTAAGTTTGATTGTAAAAGTGGATTTTGGCAAATAAAAATGCATCCTGATAGTATTAGTTATACTGCATTCTCCACCCCTCAAGGTCAGTATGAATGGCTTGTGATGCCTTTTGGATTAAAAAATGCACCACAGATTTTTCAAAGAAAAATGAATACTATATTCAAAAATTACGATTTTATTTTTGTTTATATTGATGACATTTTAATATTATCTGATAATATCAATAATCATTTAAAACATCTTGATATATTTATAGATTTATGTATAAAACATGGTTTAGCCCTATCTGAACGAAAAACTAGCTTACTAAAAGATAATATTGATCTTTTAGGTATGAAAATAGATGGTAAAGGAATAGAACTCCAGAGCCATATTCTTGAAAAAATTATATCCTTTCCTAATAAATTAATAGATAAAAAGCAAGTACAAAGTTTTCTTGGTATATTGAATTATGCTTCAGATTTTATTAAAAATCTCGCAGATATAAGAAAGCCTTTTCAAAACCTATTAAAGAAAGATAAGATATTTAGTTTTGATAAAAGCTTAGAAGACCAAGTGAAAAATATAAAAGAATATTGTAGGAACTTACCAAAATTACAATTACCTAAAGAAAACGATGATTTGATATTAGAAACAGATGCTTCAGAATATTATTGGAGTGGGATACTTAAAAAAATAGATTATGACTCCGAAAATAAAAAAGTTGGTGAAAGCATTTGTAGATACTGTTCAGGCACTTTTAGTGACACTGAAACAAGATATCATATTAACGAAAAAGAGCTTTTAGCAGTTGTAAAAAGTTGTCAAAAGCTTTATTATTTTCTATTACCAGTTAGATTTTTACTAAGAACTGATAATACACAAGTAAAAGCTTTTATAAAAAACAATTTGCCCTCTAAACCTGAGTATAAAAGGTTAATTAGATGGCAAACTTTAATATCCGAATATAATTTTGATATAGAAATAATTAAATCTGATAAAAATGTATTAGCAGATTTTTTAACCAGAGATGGAAGATCATGAGATAGCCCAAAAAATGGATAAGCATATTGAAGACATGGATAGGCAGGTGGTGTCTATAAAAGAAATAATGAAAGATATGAAAGAGATGCTAAGTTATTTTAGCACTCTCCCTGAACAGGTCTCAGACCTAAAAGATTTGATCACAAGAAATTGTCTTCTTATAGACTCAAAAATAGTCTTTTATGAATATGATAGCATGATATTGAAATCTTTGGTAAAGCACCAAATAAAAGAAAGAGTGGATTTATCTCCTATATATAAGGAGGTGAAAATAGAAAAAAGAGATATCCCGTCATCTTCAAAGGGAGTTCAAACAATAGATCTTACTTCTGATCAAGATGAACCTAAAGAAAAACATTTTAATTTTAAACCACATTCTGGGCAGACTTCAAATTTTGATAATACTTTCCGAAGGATACCAACTCAACAAGATCTTGTTGAGCAACAGTGGTTTAAAATGAGAGATTTATATAACCTTAAAAATACAGATATAAGATATGTTGATTGTACTGGGGTTTACCCCAGAATTAATTACTTACAAGGTAATTCCCCTGAAGAAATAAGATACTGGTATGATTTTGGATCAATAAATTCAATATATCTTACATCACCAAATTTCCCAGAAATTTCCTTTTTACCAAAATGGGTTAGGGACGGAGTAAGGGACAGTTATCTATATAACTCTACTATTACTCCAAGTGATGTTATGGTGTTAAAACTATTTTCTGCAGGGCCTGATTTTTATAAAAACAATAATTACCCTGCATATCATCTGATTATAATAGAAAAAGTTCATGCATCTCTTTCTTACAATATAGAGACAGAAAGATTAAAAACTTTTCAAAGTTTTAATGAAAATGATATTCATAACAGAAGAGCACTTGGTATGAAGATAGTTCTTTGTACTTTAGAAAATATTTTTAAAAGAGAATTTAGAACTTATGGAGGAAGTAAGATGCATTCCTCTGTTATGATAGCTCCAGCAAGGAGAACTCCTCCAGCAGCTAAAAAATATATAGAGGATAAAATCAGATTTTTGGATACTGGTGTTATAGCATCAAGTCCTCAAGCTCAATATAAACTGTGCTTAACCAGAAAACATCAACACAATGTTTGTCCGGCTTGTTCTAAGAAAAAATACAATATGATTATTGATTCTCCTAAAGAGAGTCAAACATCATCTGAAGATTAAGATTTTAATTAATCTTATAAAAATAAGATTTCATAAATTAATGATTTAATAAATAATGGATAAACTCTCATGAGATACATACAAAAGTTGGAATGCATGGATCATATAAATCCAAATGTTAGAGTTCCCATAGGGAACATGGATGCAAGAGAAAAGAAAAGCCAAAGTTCAAGTTTCCATGAGGAATCTCAACACCAAATTCAATGATCTGACAATGGGGAATTTCAAGAAAAAGAATATCACATGGAAACAAGATATAGATGACAAAGTGGTGAAGTCTATCTAAAGGGATAAGGGGCCTATATAAGAAGAAAAAGAAGGAAGAAGAAGGGCATCGGGCCTGGAACAAAATTTCAAAAAAGAGTGTTTAAGCTTTCATGTATTAAAAATAAGAGTGTTTGTATTTACTTATGTACTTTCTTTCACATCTTCATTGTAAAATACCCATCACGAAATAAAAACTTTCACTTTCCTTATAATACCTTTGAGTGTTCTTCCTATTTAGAAGTATTTCTCTTTTAAAAAGAGGAAATCTCCAACTACGAACTGTTCCTTTTTACCATACACCGGAAGTAGGAAACGAAACCTGGTTGAGCTGAATATTGCTGAAGGAGCCAGAGAGGAGTTACCTAAGGCTACATAGGTTTGGTCTGGAATAACCTAGTAAAAAGACTCCTGGTGTAACCCGGCGATATCTTGGTCAAAACGGGAAAAAGGTACGGAAGCATGTTGGACCCTTGTTCTTTTTAATTTTAAAATACTTTTAAATATTTGAATCTCTTGGGTCTTATAAGGAAAATTCTCATAATTAATTTGAAACAGAGATATAAATACTTGCCTTAATAATTTTAAAATTACACTTAAAAATAATCCCTATGTGTTTAAATTTTGCATACTTATTAAATATTTGTTATAATATGTGGTTTATAAAATTCATAAGTTTCTTAAACTTAGATATAATCTTAAATTTCATGGGTAATAACTTACTTGAACTAATAATCTTAAATCGTTCATATTTTTTCCGCTGGTACCTCTGAAATTGGTATCAGAGCCACGCAAATTTCTTTCGCTGGGGCTCTAGCCGATGAATTTAATATACATGAATACGATTTTAATAACTTAATATACTTAGATTTTAATTTTATAAATAATACTTTTATAATGCAAACAGAAGAAATTAGTCAAACTTTTAATTCAGATTATGATTTTGATGAAGATTATATTTCAGATGAAGACTTTAATTTTAGTGGATATGAATTCACTAATTCCGAATACTATTATGATGATACTGATTGGCAATACCCTTTACCGTAATGGAAAATAATAGTTTTAATAAACTAAAAGAAACAGAAAACTCTTTAAAAATAGATAGAGATATGATAGAATTACAAAAAACAATTATATTTTATGGAGATAAAATAATTTTTAAATTAGATACGATTATAGATTTATTAGAAGCAACGTTCCCAAATAGAAAAAACAAAATAACCCCAAATAGATTTCAGGAACCTTTAGTTCAACTTTTACAAAATATGAAAATTCCTAAAGATTAAAAAAGAAATTAGAAATGAGCTCAGACGACTCTGAAAGCGAAGTTTACGTATCTCCTGAAATAGAAAATTTAATAACAAAGATAGGGGATATGGAATTAAATGATAATTTTATAAATATACAGGCTAATGAGGAAAACATTAATATTAATGATACTGAACAAACAAGCTCAAGTACAAATCCTAAAATTCCAATAAGAGATGAAACCCGTAGGTCAGCACAAGGATATGCTGCTGTAAAATCAACAATAAAAAATGAAGATAATTATAAACCATACCAGAATATGAAAAATGAACCGATTAATCCCTTTGGAATATATTTAGACGTAGATTGTATAAAAAATACGGAAGAAGCAATAGATAAATGGGAAACAGCTTTAAGAATAGCAGTTTCTGTTAATAGAATGGATATTGAAACACTTCAAGGATTCTTAGAAAGAACTTTAATAAATAGTGCTTTAAGATATTGGCAAAATTTACCTTTAGATATAAAGAGAACAATATTTGAACAAGATGAAATAATAGCAAACATAATAACAAGAGCAGTAGAAGCCTTTAGGTTAAAATTTTGTGGAGAAGGAAATATTATAAAAGACCCAGCAACTATCGAAAAATACTCAACAGCCTTAATAAGATTACAATTATGTGACATATGTGAAATAGATAGATATATTTGTGTATTTCAAGATTATTATTACCATATATATAATCAAGTACCGGATATGAATAGTTATTTAGCATTATTTTTTGCAAAAATACCAGACCCTTGGGGACAAAGATTAATAAAAACTTATAATCCAGGAACAGCTGATACGTTAGGAAAAAGAATAACTCATGTTAGAGATAAATTAAGTGAATGGTGCGGAGATGCTATATTAGCTAAATTAAGCAAGGGATTAAAAAGAAAAATATCTTTATGTTGTAGTAGTCCAAAAATGCCTTTAATGATTGGATGTGATAGTTCATATTATTATGGAAAGATAAAAAGAAAATATAAGAAAAGAACTCATTTTAGAAAAAGATATTTTAAAAAGCGTAAAACAAAATACTATAAGAGAAAGAGATATAAGAAGACGTTTAAGCCTACTTATAAAAGAAAACGAGGTCCTAAGGAATGTAAATGTTATTTCTGTCATGAAAAAGGTCATTATGCAAATGAATGTCCAAAAAAGTTTAAAAAGAATCTTAAAATATTTGAAATAGACAAGGATATAGGAAAAATGATCGAAGAAGGAGATTTTATACCAATAAATGATTTTCAAGAAATAGACTCTGATGAAAGTATATTTATTTTAACGGAAACAGAATATACGTCATCTGAAGATGAATAGATTGGATACAGCCTCTAGTAGTAAAATAAATAATAACATAATCGATTGTCAAAATGAACAGCTAGGAGATTATAAACAAGAAATTTTAATAGATAAGAAAAAGCTTAAGCAAATACAACATGAAAATTTTTCGTTATCAAACTATTCAGGATTTAAATTAAATACTTTACAAAGATTAGGAATAAAACCTAGAGATCATCATTTATATTAGGGATTAAACATTCAAGAAAGGGCTCTAGATATTAATATAACATCCAATAAAGTTATGATACCTTTATTATCTAAAAAGGATATTCAAGAAAAAATACAAAAGGTAAGACCAGAAATAAGAAATACTTTAGGATGGGTTCACGTTGGAGCCATCCAAATAATAATAAAATCCACATTTAAAGAAGGTATAGATACTCCTATAGAATTAGCAATCATGGACAATAGGATCCAAAATAGGGAAGAAGCGTGTCTTGGAATATTAAGAGGAAATCTACAATATGGAAAACTTAAATTTAATATTTATCCAAGAATTTCCTATCATATTCAAGACAAGGATTTTGATAAAACGTTAAGTTTATTACAAGATTTTAAAAGAAAAGATTTCTTTAAACAACAAAACAGGCCATATTTTATTACATATGCTATCTCTTATTCAATATCGAATACTCATCATTCCGATTGTTTTAGTATAAAAGACACAATAGATTTTCCTTTTTTATTTAATGATGTGTGTCAGATACAAACGCCTACCTTACCTAAAATAGAATAAATAGATTCAAGACCATTAAGTCTTGATTTACAAGATAAACCGTTATTATTATCTAATAATTTTTCTTCTAGATTATCATTTTCTAATAAAAGTGTAATTAGTCACCATTTAATAAGAAATACAAATTCTAATAGATTCTCTGACATAATTAAAGCAAAAGAAGATACTATAAAAAATTACAAAATACAAGGAGAATACTTTAATGGAAATAAATATTCTCATGTAAACATTTTAATAGATACAGGTGCAAATGGAAACTATATAAATTTCAAACCTTGTAAGAATTTACAAAAATATCCATTAGACGAACCTCACCAGTATACTAATTTTAATGGTGAACTACATGAGATTAATGAAGCTGTGGAAACTATGATAAAATTTGGAGATGAAAAAATTCCATTAAGATTACTAATAAGTAATAAGGATGAAAACGACACATTAGAAATTATGTTAGGATTGACATTTTTAGAAAATGTTAAACCATATCAGATAACCTCCTACGGGTTAAAAATAACACGATATGATAAACTAATATATATACCAAAATGACAAGCTCTAGAAGTATTTATATTCCAATAGGAATCACTTATAAAGATTATAAAGCCGAGTATTTTGCAGCTTACATAGATAGTGGTTCAGGATTAAGTATTTGTAAATCAGAATGCCTTCCAGAAGAATACCATGAGGATTTAACACCTTGTAATGGTATTAGTTTTTCTAAGGATATAGTCTCTTTAAGAAGAGGAATAAGAAATCCAATAATATTGTTAGGATCATATCTAGTTAAATGTCCTTCATTCTACTTTTATGATTCAGGATCAGACGTATTATTAGGAAGTGATTTTTTAGAAAGATTTAATAAGATAACTTTTGATATAATAGCATATCAAATAATATTAAAAACACCATGCCATCACTTAATAGTTGTTAAAAGAATAAAAAATGCATACGGAAGAAAATTTCCAATTAATTTTACAAAACGCGTCAGCAAGCGTGGTGATATAGGCTACAAACCAAACCCAAAACTTGAAAAAGGAATCCCGATTTTACAATGTTACCCAGAAAAACCATTAGACTATCAAGTAAATCTAAGAAATTTAGATATCCATATTGAAAATATAAAGCATAAGCTTAAACAATGTTATACAGATAATCCATTACAATTTTGGAATAAAAATCATATAACAGCAAAATTAGAAATGAAAGATAAAGATAAGGAAATAAGAATAAAGCCCATGAGATATAATCCAGAAGACCAAAAAGAATTTAGCACCCAATTAAAAGAACTTTTAGATTTGAGATTAATTAGAGCTAGCCACAGCCCACATAGTTCTCCTGCATTCCTGGTAAGAAAACATGCAGAAATAATAAGGGGAAAACCTAGAATGGTAAAAAACTATAAAAAATTAAATGATAATACTATTTTTGATGGATATTTCTTACCTCATAAAGAAAGTTTAATAAACTGGACTAGAAATAAAAAGATATTTTCTAAGTTTGATTGTAAAAGTGGATTTTGGCAAATAAAAATGCATCCTGATAGTATTAGTTATACTGCATTCTCCACCCCTCAAGGTCAGTATGAATGGCTTGTGATGCCTTTTGGATTAAAAAATGCACCACAGATTTTTCAAAGAAAAATGGATACTATATTCAAAAATTACGATTTTATTTTTGTTTATATTGATGACATTTTAATATTATCTGATAATATCAATAATCATTTAAAACATCTTGATATATTTATAGATTTATGTATAAAACATGGTTTAGCCCTATCTGAACGAAAAACTAGCTTACTAAAAGATAATATTGATCTTTTAGGTATGAAAATAGATGGTAAAGGAATAGAACTCCAGAGCCATATTCTTGAAAAAATTATATCCTTTCCTAATAAATTAATAGATAAAAAGCAAGTACAAAGTTTTCTTGGTATATTGAATTATGCTTCAGATTTTATTAAAAATCTCGCAGATATAAGAAAGCCTTTTCAAAACCTATTAAAGAAAGATAAGATATTTAGTTTTGATAAAAGCTTAGAAGACCAAGTGAAAAATATAAAAGAATATTGTAGGAACTTACCAAAATTACAATTACCTAAAGAAAACGATGATTTGATATTAGAAACAGATGCTTCAGAATATTATTGGAGTGGGATACTTAAAAAAATAGATTATGACTCCGAAAATAAAAAAGTTGGTGAAAGCATTTGTAGATACTGTTCAGGCACTTTTAGTGACACTGAAACAAGATATCATATTAACGAAAAAGAGCTTTTAGCAGTTGTAAAAAGTTGTCAAAAGCTTTATTATTTTCTATTACCAGTTAGATTTTTACTAAGAACTGATAATACACAAGTAAAAGCTTTTATAAAAAACAATTTGCCCTCTAAACCTGAGTATAAAAGGTTAATTAGATGGCAAACTTTAATATCCGAATATAATTTTGATATAGAAATAATTAAATCTGATAAAAATGTATTAGCAGATTTTTTAACCAGAGATGGAAGATCATGAGATAGCCCAAAAAATGGATAAGCATATTGAAGACATGGATAGGCAGGTGGTGTCTATAAAAGAAATAATGAAAGATATGAAAGAGATGCTAAGTTATTTTAGCACTCTCCCTGAACAGGTCTCAGACCTAAAAGATTTGATCACAAGAAATTGTCTTCTTATAGACTCAAAAATAGTCTTTTATGAATATGATAGCATGATATTGAAATCTTTGGTAAAGCACCAAATAAAAGAAAGAGTGGATTTATCTCCTATATATAAGGAGGTGAAAATAGAAAAAAGAGATATCCCGTCATCTTCAAAGGGAGTTCAAACAATAGATCTTACTTCTGATCAAGATGAACCTAAAGAAAAACATTTTAATTTTAAACCACATTCTGGGCAGACTTCAAATTTTGATAATACTTTCCAAAGGATACCAACTCAACAAGATCTTGTTGAGCAACAGTGGTTTAAAATGAGAGATTTATATAACCTTAAAAATACAGATATAAGATATGTTGATTGTACTGGGGTTTACCCCAGAATTAATTACTTACAAGGTAATTCCCCTGAAGAAATAAGATACTGGTATGATTTTGGATCAATAAATTCAATATATCTTACATCACCAAATTTCCCAGAAATTTCCTTTTTACCAAAATGGGTTAGGGACGGAGTAAGGGACAGTTATCTATATAACTCTACTATTACTCCAAGTGATGTTATGGTGTTAAAACTATTTTCTGCAGGGCCTGATTTTTATAAAAACAATAATTACCCTGCATATCATCTGATTATAATAGAAAAAGTTCATGCATCTCTTTCTTACAATATAGAGACAGAAAGATTAAAAACTTTTCAAAGTTTTAATGAAAATGATATTCATAACAGAAGAGCACTTGGTATGAAGATAGTTCTTTGTACTTTAGAAAATATTTTTAAAAGAGAATTTAGAACTTATGGAGGAAGTAAGATGCATTCCTCTGTTATGATAGCTCCAGCAAGGAGAACTCCTCCAGCAGCTAAAACATATATAGTGGATAAAATTAGATTTTTGGATACTGGTGTTATAGCATCAAGTCCTCAAGCTCAATATAAACTGTGCTTAACCAGAAAACATCAACACAATGTTTGTCCGGCATGTTCTAAGAAAAAATACAATATGATTATTGATTCTCCTAAAGAGAGTCAAACATCATCTGAAGATTAAGATTTTAATTAATCTTATAAAAATAAGATTTCATAAATTAATGATTTAATAAATAATGGATAAACTCTCATGAGATACATACAAAAGTTGGAATGCATGGATCATATAAATCCAAATGTTAGAGTTCCCATAGGGAACATGGATGCAAGAGAAAAGAAAAGCCAAAGTTCAAGTTTCCATGAGGAATCTCAACACCAAATTCAATGATCTGACAATGGAGAATTTCAAGAAAAAGAATATCACATGGAAACAAGATATAGATGACAAAGTGGTGAAGTCTATCTAAAGGGATAAGGGGCCTATATAAGAAGAAAAAGAAGGAAGAAGAAGGGCATCGGGCCTGGAACAAAATTTCAAAAAAGAGTGTTTAAGCTTTCATGTATTAAAAATAAGAGTGTTTGTATTTACTTATGTACTTTCTTTCACATCTTCATTGTAAAATACCCATCATGAAATAAAAACTTTCACTTTCCTTATAATACCTTTGAGTGTTCTTCCTATTTAGAAGTATTTCTCTTTTAAAAAGAGGAAATCTCCAACTACGAACTGTTCCTTTTTACCATACACCGGAAGTAGGAAACGAAACCTGGTTGAGCTGAATATTGCTGAAGGAGCCAGAGAGGAGTTACCTAAGGCTACATAGGTTTGGTCTGGAATAACCTAGTAAAAAGACTCCTGGTGTAACCCGGCGATATCTTGGTCAAAACGGGAAAAAGGTACGGAAGCATGTTGGACCCTTGTTCTTTTTAATTTTAAAATACTTTTAAATATTTGAATCTCTTGGGTCTTATAAGGAAAATTCTCATAATTAATTTGAAACAGAGATATAAATACTTGCCTTAATAATTTTAAAATTACACTTAAAAATAATCCCTATGTGTTTAAATTTTGCATACTTATTAAATATTTGTTATAATATGTGGTTTATAAAATTCATAAGTTTCTTAAACTTAGATATAATCTTAAATTTCATGGATAATAACTTACTTGAACTAATAATCTTAAATCGTTCATATTTTTATGTATATTAAGTTATTAAAATCTAATACCAATTTCAGAGGTACCAGCGGAAAAATATGAACGATTTAAGATTATTAGTTAAGTAAGTTATTATCCATGAAATTTAAGATTATATCTAAGTTTAAGAAACTTATGAATTTTATAAACCACATATTATAACAAATATTTAATAAGTATGCAAAATTTAAACACATACCAATTTCGATGCTTCCTAATACTACATGAATCCATCACATATTTGTGGTAGTAAGTACGTACTAAGGTTATCTAGTGATTATGTGTTTTTACTGGAAACTCGAACGGTCACCGGAATTTAAAGTCTGAAGGAGTGGTTGAGTGAATGTTAAAAGGTTTAAGAGGATGTATTTATAATATGTTTTCTTTGCAACGAAGGTAGAACGATGATAAGTTCGGACGCTAGCCACGTTAACAAAATTTTCTCTAGATGTTACCTTCACTGAAACCAGCCTTGTACTTGCTCATATCTTAAACTTATTTATGATCTTATCTTCTTGGTTCTCTTTTTCTTTTTATGTTTACACATTGACTATTCTTTTATTAATATATAATATGATTTATTTTTAAACATTTCTATTATATATTAGAAGTGCCTAAATTCTGTTTTCATTCGTTAGGAATTATATATATATATATATATATATATATATATATATATTAATAACTCATTTATTTTTCAATATTGTAAGTTTAAATATATTAAAGTTTTTAGTTATTACAGGCCATCTATATTCAGATCATCATAATCAAAGTCATCTTCAAAGACTTGCTCTCCTATTTATTTTCCTCTCTTACTTCTTTTATTACAAACTCTCCCTCTTCACTCACTTCAACTTTCTTGTAAAGATGAACAAATTCTTCTTTGTCATGAAAGATATCTCTAAATTGTTGAAGATATCCATCCCTCTTTTTTTTGTCAACCTTGGGCAAGAAGTTGTTGTTGAATGGTGCTGGAACAACTTTGTATTTATCTTCCTCTTTTACATAGTTCAAGATACCACAAATTTTTCCTGTGGAAACCAAGTTCTTTAGAAATTCATTCTCAACTTGTAACTTTGTGTTCTGCATCTTCTATTCAATAATCATCTTTTTCAAGCCATCTATCTCAGTGATGTATCTCTGCTGAGCTCTATAGCTACTTACACAATCATCTTCCAAAAATCTGATTTTCTCTTCATTTATTATATCACTTGCTACATACCCATTAATGATGCTTTGTTTTCTAAAACACTCACCCTATAGCTTGCCTACTTTTATAGTTAAAGCATTAATTGTTTCATGTAAATCAGTTGTAAGGGTTGAGTGTACCTGAGAAGATGATGTTCCAGTCTCATTTTCCATCTTTGCCATCAAAGCAACATTAGCCTGTGTTATGTCATCTGCATGATCACTCCAATCAAAATTTCCTTCATGTTAGCAACAGCTACATTCCCTTGATTTCTGGGTTGATTTTGATTGTTTCTGTTGGGGTTATTTAGAGCAGTTTAAGGGTATTGGTTTCTTTGTTAGTTTTGATTCTGAGGCACAACTTGTTGATTATTCATTTGCAGCTGATTCCTTGGCTGTTGGTTTTGGAACTGATTTACCTGAAAATTTCTAGGCTGGTTGCATTCTCTAGCAAAGTGTCCAGGTTGTTGGCAATTGTAACATATTTCCTTGGACTTATCAAAACCAATCCTCTCATTTGGACCAGAGACTAGAGACCTTCCAGTCCTATTGAAAAGTCTTTTTCTTTTGAGTGCAAGCATTGCAGCCTGCCACTTCAAGTCCATATCTTCAAGATCATCAGCATCTATTTGTTCAAAATCATCTTAAATGACACTGATGTGAACCGTATTTTTAGCTACAAATGCCTTGTATGACTAAGTGAACATAGAGAAAAATGCTTGAGTTTCATTTCCATGACCACTGTTTCCACCAGAGTAAGGTACATGTCCATTTTCCATGCAGGCAGATTCATTGTCATCTATGAGTTTGACATTGAACCTTGACTTGTTTCCTTGGTTACTTGAGCTACCACAAACAAATGCTTTAGGTGTATCAACACCATGTTCAGTAGGTTCTTCTATGATTGGGATCTGTTGTTGGTTTTTGGTAGACAAGGTTCCCATAGGTGCAATAAGGGCATTGGACACCTGGAAACATGGCTTCTCTTCCTTTATCATTTCGTTCTCAATCATTTCTATCTCAGCAGCCTGAAGGAAACAAATTACATCATCCAACTTGAGTTGTTCAAAATTTGGTTTTTGAATGATGAATTTGCTGGCTGTATACACTTCTTTGTGGTTAGATCAAAGTCAGTCATCACATAATCAGTTGTTCTCAAGTCATTCACAATTTCAAGAAATCTCTCAAGAATTGATTTTAATATTTCTCAATCCTTGTACTTGAATCTCTCAAGTTGTTGCTTGAGTCTTTGTTTCTTGATATTTTTTAGCTCGGTGTTTCCTTCAAACATCTCAAGCACATCATCATACATAGCTTTAGCTGTAGCATGATGTGCAACTTCTGTTAAAATTTCCCAAGACAGGCCCATCTTGATCATAGCAACGGCCCTGTCGTCCACCTTCCTCATCCTATCACGCACGACACCGTTAGGGTTTGGACCATCAGCTGCTTGTGGAACATTCTTGATTGAGTTCCATATGTCAACATCGTTATAGCACACAACAGCCTCGAACAATACTTTCCATTTGGTTAAATTATCCTGTCCGTACAGTCTAGGAATTTTGTTAGTTGAAACTTCTTGCTCTTCAATACCAGACATTTTGGTATTTTGAAAAAGAAAAACAGAGATCAGCAAAAAATCATAGTAAAAATCGAAGTTTTGAAAATAATCAGATCTGATGTATCTGGTTCGATTGGAGCAAGATTAAGTAATATTGATGCAAACTTTAATCAAAATAAGTAAAAAAGACACCGGAAATTTGTGGATCTAGAAGGAAATGAAGAACAGAGCAGCTGAAGTCATACTTCAATGGAACAGTGTTCTGCTTACGTCCTCTTTCTTCTTCGGATCTTCAATAGCAACAATTTCTTCACCCGAACAGCAGCAAACAAACTCTGATACCACTTGCCGGTCCCGGATATAGATCGGTCACACTCACAATAAAGTCATAACCCACACAATAAATGTGTCGACAAGAAGGTTAATGACGGTTGCTATTTCGGGTAAGAACAAAGTTTGTTAACAGTGGAATCAGAAACAAATAGAGTTGTTGCTTAAAGATTAATAAATGTAACAAACACAAACAATCACTCAAAAGATTTCCATTTATAGAATAGAATCATACAAATGTTAATCTATTAGGGTTAATTGTAAGGAATGTATTGCACGTGCTAATCCTAGGAAAACCGTCACACTCAGTTAGGAATATTCTTTTTGGTCTGAAAAGTGTAAAGTGGCAAAATCCGTGTCTCTTGTCTGTGGAGGCGTGCCCTAAATTATTCTATTTATAGGTCTGCCACCACCTGACATCTGTCATTCCTTCTAGAAACCCTAATGATTGGTACATAATCAAAATACATATTCAAAACTATACTAAGTGTAAAAACAGGTCTTTCGGGTAGACTTTATAACATTTGTCTTTTCCGAGTAGGCTTCGTGCCTTTTGTCCTTTACGAGTAGAGCTGGTAAATAGTTCTCCGGGTAGACTTTACTTAGAGCATTTTCCTAAGAAATACTCACTTAGCAGACTTCATTCTTCTTGACCATAGCAAACTTTGCTCGATATGGTCCTACGAGCAAACTGTTCTTCATGAGACCCTTCAACCCTTTGTTAAATGATAACTTATTAAGCAAACCATAGTGTGCTGGTAACACTGTTTGAACTGTGCTGGTAGCACTGTAGTTTTCACCCAAAATGGACCATGTAACCAATAATTCATCAAATGTTGCACTACATCAAGAATTGGACTCTATCATGGGAATTACTACTCGTGTACCCCGTCTATTGTCTCATGAATGATTTTCCGAGTGGAAGTTTAGGTTTGAAAAATATGTGAAGATGAAAGATTCCAATATTTGGAGGAGCATTGTTCGGGGTCCTCAAGCTATCACCTATCAACGGAAAAATTCTGTAGAAGTGGCTGTGAAGCCTGTTGAATTGTATGACGATGTAGATTATGAAAATATTGAAGAGGACTAAAAGGCTCTTGCTACTTTAACTATGGCACTTTCACCCGAAATTTCCTTGGTATTTAGAGAATTACAGTACGCAAAAGCATTGTGGGTAACGAGGGTATGAGAAGAAGCCGAAAAGATCTCTTACGACAAAAGTTCAATATGGTCAATCATGTTTTGGGAGAGTCTTTGGAAACACAACTGCAATGATTTATATCTCTGGTGACTGAAATGCGATCTGCAAACATGAACCTGACCACTTCTGAGTCAAACAATAATCTGGTCAATTCCCTGCCACAGAGCTGGGATATGAATGTTGTTGTGATTAAAAAGACAAAGGATCTCGCTACGTTAACTTTGTCGGAAGTAATGGTAATCATTTAAGCTTGTGACATGGATGATAAGCAGCGTGACATATATCAAGCAAATTCCTACAATGTGGCCGACTACAGTGTTGAGTCTAACAATTCTCTCATCTCGCAAGACAATTTTTCAATGTTTAAATCTTCACAGGGGGCAGTATACTCTGCCGCCGCAGTCTTAGAATAATTTCTCCAGGTTTAAGTCTGCCCAAGGTCAATTCACTTAGGCGCCACCACAACCAACTCCCGTGTTCTTTCCTCAACCTTTTAAAGAATCTGCTTCTGCCACTAAGCCCCAGCCATCTGCTGCATCTTCCGGTCAGTCTCCCAATAAAATTCTCTATATCTGAAAGGAGACTCAAGAAAACATCGCCTTAATGGCAGGGTTCATGAATTGCTACAACTCCTTTCTTGTTGGAGATCTGGTTCAACCAGTTGTAGCTGCTTAGTTGGATCAAATCCATCCTGATGATGTGAAGGAAATGGATATCTTTTGGCAGATAGCCAAAGTGTTTTAACAAAGAGACTTTGAGGTGGGATTTAACAAAGAGACTTTGATAGTGTTTTAACAAAGAAATTTACAAAGAGAACACGCAGAAACAATAGGAATGTGCCAGCTAATCAGAAGGTGGGATTTAACAAAGAGAGTTTGAGGTGCGACAATTGTCATGAGCCGGGGGACTTCGCTCATGAATGCACTAATCCAACTAAGGAGGGAAACAAAGAAAGAGCATTGGTTCCAATGGGCAATGCAAGAAGAGAAAGTGCAGCTAGTTCAGGTGAAGGTGAACGGGGTTTGGTTGCTCAACAGTTCTCTTCAAATGATCAGATCGAAGCTCTCATCATCAATAATTAGACTGCAAACTTTGCCCAAATTGATGTTGTTGAAGAAAAGAATGTTGCTGAGGAACAAGTTAAGGAACATCAATTTTTTTTCATGGATGTTACTCCTTCCAGCTCATCCGAGGTAAATTTTGAATTATGCTCTCAATCTTGTACCATAAGGTAAATTTATATATATCACACATTAGTTACTTGATTAGAGAAATGGAAGGAATAAAATCTGAAAATTTTATGCATAAGAAATTCGAGAAAGCTTTAAAAGAAAAAACTTGAGGCACTTCAAAAGGATTTCTCTAAACTTAAATCTGATTTTAGCATAAAGTGTTGTCACCACTTAGAAGCCAAACAGAAAATTGCTGATTTGAGTACTGAATTGAAGCCTCTAAGTTAGAAATCGCTAAGATAACTAATAAATTTGAGAAGGCTGAATTCAATATTAAAAAATTCGACGGTTCCAGTGTTGTTAATTCTATGATTGAAAATAAATTATAGTGAAAAGAAAAGTCTGGCCAGGGTATAGGGTACAATGTTGTACCTCCTCCATATAATAAAAACTCTACTAGACTTCCTCTTACCAAAGAGCAGAAAGAAAAAGTAAAAAAAAATATGCAGTATGGTAAATTAGTTGAAAACAACAAAAGTGCTTCTTGTTCAGTAAATGCTACTGAATCAATCTCAAGGGTGAATGACACTAATGTGTTTGCTTCATATGCAGATGAAGTAACTATGGAGGATTGAACTGATGAGGATGATGACTTATCTATTTTTAAGAATAAGGACATTAAGTCTAATGCTTCTTTAAATTTGCCTGTTTTGAATACTATTGCTTCAAATGTTTATGCGGGCTCTGTTTTTAAGAGCAAAGATAATTGGGTGGTTGATTCTTCTAAAACTTTGAAATCTGGTGATGTGCGCTTGAATAATTTTGTTAAAGTAAGTGATCTCATAAATATTCATCACCTAAGTTTGTTGAAGAAGAAAGTCCAAATGTTCACAATTGTGATAAATCTAAAAATAAGTATGATGTTAGGTACCAAGCAAGGCAAACTAGCTCACATAACAGATGAAGACCAGGAGTTGTCCACAATGAATTTTATGTTAAACGTCAAACTTGCGTCAACTGTGGCACCCCTGGTCATATTGCTAGAAATTATCCACACCATCCATATGTCCCATATTATGGATATTATCAGAGGAATATGCCTCGAAATTCCCTGAAAAATAAATCAAGGTATCTTGAGGAAAATCCCTCTAACGGTGATTGGAAAAGAAACAAGGTTGATAGGTTAAGCTCTCATCAGACCAAGCCTAACATGTTTCAAAACCGTGATAGAAACTCTGCTTCGATTTCAAGAACCAAGTTGGTTTCTGGACCGATACAAGTTCGGAAGTAAAAATCAATTGTGCCTTTCGCTCGCAAACCAGAGACTTAGCCATCCATTCATACAAATAACAAAGCTTCTAAAACTAGATATCGATGGCTGCCTAAATCTCCGGTGACCTAGCAATCATGTTAGATCTTAGATAATCAGGATGACATGTCATGGAAATCCGTGACATGTTTATATAAATCAGGTTTACCCAGCACTACCATAGACTAGGTACCAAAAACTTACTAATCTCGCACATCGTGCAGGAACAGCTATGGAGGAATATCATCATACCTCCGTATGTTGATAGTGGTTGTTCCAGGCACATGACATGAGACATCTCCCAATTGCATGACATTCAAATATTTAACAGTGGATATGTTTCCGTTGCAGGAGGAGAGAAGGGGAGGATTACTTAGAAGGGTACTTTAAGTAATGGTGTTCTAAAATTTGAAAACGTTAATTTTTTTCCTGAATTGAAGCACAGTCTGCTCAGCGTCTCACAGATCTGTGATATAGGTTTTTCAACCCATTTCACTAACAAAGAGTATTTAATTTTAAAACCTGGTATCATAATACCAGTAGACTGTTTATTTTCTTGTTTCATCTCTCAGATTAACCCTAAGTCAGTAGAAATGGCGTTATAAGAGCCAAGCTGGGTGGACGTCGTGCATGAGGAATTGAATCAGTTTGAAAAACACAAGGTTTGGAGATTGGTTGAGCTGCCAGTTGGAAAGAAAGCGTTAGATACAAGATGGGTTTTTCGTAACAAGCAAGATGATACTGGTGTTATTGTTCGAAACAAAGTGCGGCTCGTAGTTCGTGGTTTCGTCAGGTTGAAGGTTTAGACTACACTGAGGTGTATGCTCCTGTGGCTCGACTTGAGGCCATTCGGATTCACAATTTACCAGATGGATGTCAAGACGGAGTTTTTGTACGGAGAAGTCAATGAGGAGATCTGTGTGGATAAGCCACCAGGTTTTGTCGATTAAAAGCATCCAACTCATGTTTACAAGCTAGACAAAGCCCTTTATGGTCTTCATCAAACATCTCGGGCATGGTATGAAACTTTGAAGGCTCACCTACTGGGCATGGGTACAAGAGAGGAACCATCGATCAGACACTGTTCCTTAAAACTGTTGGGAAAGATTTGATCTTGGTTCAGATTTATGTAGATGACATCATCTTCGATTCTACCATTACAACACTATGTTCCAAATTTGAAATGAGTTCGTTGGGGGAATGACAATTTTTATGGGATTACAGGTCTGTTAGAGTTCAATGGGGATTCTGCTGCATCAAGGAAAATATGTCGAAGACTTTCTTGCAAAGTTCGAATTTCAAGATTCTATGTGAGTGGCAACCCCTATGGCGGAAAGACCCATCCTTTCATCCGATACTGAAGGGAATCCTGTAGATCAAATTTACTATCAGTCAATGATCGGATCCCTGATGTATCTCACCACCAGTCCCCCTGACATCATGTTTGTTGTCTTTCAATGCGCTCGTTTTCCAGGCTAATCCTAAACTTTCTCAATTAATTGCTGTTAAACGAATTTTTAGATATTTGAAAGGGCAACCGAAGCTGGGTCTTTGGTATCCCATACACTCATATTTTGATTTATATGCTTTTGCTGATAGCAACTATGGTGGAGATGATATTGACAGGAAATCTATGTCTGTCGGATATCAATTTTTGGGTGATCGACTCATTTCATGCTAGTGCAAGAAACAACAAATGGTGTCCACATCCACTGTCGAGGCTGAGTATGCTGCTGGTTAACCCTGCTATTCAGGTTATCTGGATGCAATATCAATTTCTGGATTACGGTTTGGAATTTCTTGATACTCCAATCATTTGTGATAATGATGCTGCTATTGCTGTTGTTAAAAATCATTTTCAACATTCAAAAACCAAGCACATTGATATTAAAATTTATTTTATTCATGACTGTTACGATCGTAAAGTGATTCTTCTTGAGCAAGTTCACTCCGATAATAATGTGGCGAACTTATTTACAAAAGCGGTCAGAACAGCCAGATTTAATGTGCTTGAGGGGTTTATTAAAATGCTTCGTTTTAATGATTGAGTCTTTTTGAAGTTATATTTATACATAAATGTTTTAATTCTCGTTGGTAAAATTTTTGCATAAATTTAATGGGAGAAAAATTAAAAAATTCAAAATGAGTGTGTGTGTGTGTGTTTTTTTAAATAAACTCTTTCGCTTAAAATTATGTCGGTTACTCAATTTTGAGGGACATATACTTGTATATGTTTGGTATTGTCATTTACTTGTAGACCTACGGGATAGCCATTCACCTGAAAACTGAAAATGACTGGGGCGATTGTGGTGTTTTTTGTTTAAATTATTTCTCTTAATGTCGGTTACTCAAAGTTCGAGGCACATGTATATTTATATATGTTTGGTGCTGTTATCTACCTATAGACTTATGGGATAGCCATTTACCTGATAATGAAAGTGGTTGGGGCGACTGAGTTTAAAATTTTCTTATGTAACACATTGAGGGAAGTGTTATGATTATTCAGTTAAAAGCTTTTTAGAAGCTTATATTTTTTTTTTCAAATGAAAATTGATCCAACCTTTGTAAAATGATAGTAAAATTGATTATGTGTGCCTATCGTGTGAAGTTACTAGGCTAAAAAGGCTTTTGAACAGTCATTGATTTGTATGCTAGCTTTCTATGATGCGTAAAAGTTGAAGTGATATAAATAAATTTGCTAAACTTACTGTGGAAAGTCATTTTGAAGATATGTGCAAGTATCCAGCTATATCTCTCCGAATGATAGGTAGAAAAGTAATTACCCAGTCATACACGAGCCCGTTAGTGTCTTGATCACCAAAAATTTTGTGCTTTTAAGTTAAAAAAATAAATAAATAAATAAATTATGTATAATATTCTGTTATTAAAGTTCATTTTTCAAAACTTTAAAGGTTCAAACAAGAACTACAAGAGTGAGACATTCAAATAATTCCTAAACACTCTGAATGTAAGGCATGTAAGTCCGGATGGTTTGTAAGTCCAACGGTCAACCTGAAAGCTTAAAATTTTTTTGTTTGTTTAAAGAAAATCTTTTGATCAAGCACTAGGGGGTTGGAGCCAAATTGGGGTGATCTGGAGAAAGCCAAATAAGCTTTGAAAATATATAGGAGGCATCACAGGTCCATGAGTGATGTCTATCTAAGTTTTATGCCTAATTGAACCTTTATCATTGAAGCAATTAAAATCATGCTAAGTAAATTTATACATGCTATCAACCTGTCTCTCTATGTCATAATAATGCTGAAAATGAATCATTGTGAAAGCATCTTAATCAATATGATTCCATGTTCAGGTCTTCTCATAAATGTTTGCTCGCCTATCGAAACTGAAATTTGATCCCAAAAGTTGCTAATTACAAGAGATCGTATATCTAGTTTTATTATTATTTCTTATTAGTTTTATTCTTACCTCATGTTTATTCTCGTCGAAACGAATGCTACAAGAGATCGTTTATAAAACATGGCTCAAGCCCATGTTTGAGTTTGTGAAAATCTGTTCTCGGCCCAAGTCAGACTGGGCCAAAAAAGGTTTTATGATGAATGTAATTAGGTGTTGATGGTCAGGCCCATACATAATCCTGTTTTAGGCCCATCATGGTTTTCGGCCCGAACATCTGGTTTTTGAAGTTTAAAACACATCATTGTGCATTATTGGTATAATTACTTTAATCTGGAACTCTCTAATCTTCTTAAAACCAAAATCTAAGCCTTTGATTCATTTATACTTTCTTTCTTCAGAACTATACTTGATCGTCATATCGTTGGTTATTAAAGGTAAATGAAAACTTGAAAAGAAGGTTCTCGGGTCACTGTTGAACCCTCTCTAGTCGAAATGAACGTTTTGGGTTAATTAACTGTTTGAATAGAGAAATTTGATTAGGATGAAGAATTGTGATGATTGAGTGTTGTGTGTGATGTATTATGATTTTTCTTGAAGTTGCAGGTTTCACCATTAATGGTGTTTTTGGTGGTTTAGAGAAGATGACACAAATTTCAAGATGGAACCTAAGGGTTTTCAAAAGGTTTCAAGGCCGAGATCCTTATAGATCTCGGGATTTAGGGTTCTCGGGGATGGTTGACTGAAAACCATTGTTCAAACAGAGAACCCATAAGATCTACTAAATTTTTAAGGGTTCTCAGTCAAACTTTGACCGATAACCAACATTGATTAACCGAGAACTCATGTTCTCGGTTGTACAGGATTCCTTATGAATAGTATTGGACAGAAAACTCCAACTTGGACCGAAAACTCTTTTTATTGACAGAGAACTCTGCTTCGAAACCGGGTCTACCTATAATCACTTAAAATTGACGTTACTTTACAAATAAGGACTCACATTTTCTAAATTTGTATCTTTGGTTCCCTGTTCTTTAACCAAGATGTCAACTATCCATATATTCTAAATAATGAGTGATTATCCAGTTAAGTAGTCATGGATGATCAGTCACCTTTGAAATTTGTTGATACTAACAACATTGCTGGATGTTTATATGATCCACCAGTTGTCCACGAGGAGTTCAAATCAATGATCATGGGGCTTAACACATGCAAGTTTCTCATGCTTTATGGGAAACTCCAGTCATTTGCAAGAAGCTGGTGAACGATTTATGGAATCATGCTTCCATTAACCTAAGAGGTGATGAGGGAGCTGTGGATGATTGAATCCAAGATCCAAAAGAAGCCTACTATTATTTCAGAGGCTATTATTCATGAGGTTTTAATGTTCGGTGATCAACCAGATTATCCAACGGAATACTCTACTGATGTCGTTGCTGAAATAGCCCTGAATATGGGATATGAAGGATCTTACCCTCCAGCCATCAAGAATCTATTCCATACATATTGGAGGTTCTTGGTTCACACATTCTTCATGTGTGTCTCAGGACGAGGGGGGGGGGTTCTGATGAAATCAGCCACATTTAGATGTCGGCTGTGATAAGCAACCTCAAAGTTAAGAAGAAAGAGATGTTCCTGATGTACCTGAGATTTTTACATATGATATTTGACTCTCGCTATCTTGATCTCGTCAAATCTATGGAGACGCTCGACCTGAAAGCTATGGGTCCCAACACGTTTGGGTTGATGAAGCAGTCACGAAAGGGGGCAAAGTGGTATAAAAGGGCTTCACAAATTGGTCAAATTTGGAAGATTTGCTGAAACTGAGGCTATCAATGCTGGTGCTAGTGCTTCAATTGCTGATGAACATGTGAAACCGGCTCCAAGGTTCATAGCTGCTTATGAGACGATTTCTGATGATGATGAGGTGGATAGTTCTCCAACACAACACGTGGATACTGACCACCAAGAAGAACAATTAGTACATATTGTTGATTTATTGAAAGATTTTGAGGCATTTAAAGATCAGCTCCAATAGAATGCATTCATGACTTCTCAATAAGTCACTGTGACACAATATGATGATATTAAAGAAGAACCAGCCACCTATCTCATTCAAAGAAAAAAGAGAATAAAAGATCCGAGACCAGGGTGCTGGTTACTGAAACTACACCAACAAGCCAACCTAAAGATTCTGAGCCTGAAATAATTGAAGCTCAAGTTGATCAAGGGTTGTCCACTTATGATCAACAAACTCAAGAACAAGTATTTGATGATATTACTCATGAGTTCGAGTTTGAACAACACATTCAGTCCACAGATGAACCATCAGGATTGTCTGATCCACTTTGTTAACAAAGTTCAAGCGCCGCTGACAAGATTGCTCACGTTCTGGCAATGTAAGACAAGCTTTTAATAGATAAGGGCAATGGGATTGCCCTTGAGGCTGAATATGTTGATGTACATGCCTTACAACGAAGAGTCTTTGAACTTGAAAAAGACTCAGTTGTGAAGGATGTACGAATCCAAGAGCTTGAAGCAAGTAATTCTGATAAAGATTTAAAGATCAATGAACTTCAAGCAAATATGGGGGACCTAACTGCCATGTACTTAGATCTCCAACAAATTCATATTCAGAAATTTGGAGATGAATTCAAAAGTGTGAGGACATTGCTGAAAACACAACTGGCGATAGTTAAAGTGGTGGTTCCGACGTGCGCACTACGTCTATTATTGATGCTTGCGAAACACTAGAACAATATCTTGCTACTCCTCCAAAGACAGCTGAACAAGCTGAAAGGATCTAAAAGAAGATTATGATAGTGAAGAATTCAAATCAGAATGTGGAATCTTCCGATCACCCAGATAAATTCGTTATTGAATTCACAAAAGGATTCTCTAACAAGTATGGTGATCCATCAGGCGTCATATCATGGGGCGTTTGATATAGATAAAGCAATGTGGTGGGTGAAAACGAGGTCTGGCAATACTGAGTACTACCTAAAGATGAAACACTTTGGGTCATGGACGAAAGTTGACCTAAGTGACTTGATCAACGGTCCTTTTCACAACCCCAAAAATGACAAGACGGCCACTGATTTCTGGAACTTTTGAAGGAATGAAGTTGATCGAGGATTCCCGAATAAGACAACAGCCGAATCATTTTTGAAGAAAGCCAAAGGAGTCCGAGATCAAAAGACTAGGAAAACTATGGTTATTGTGATGTGCCCGACAACTAAAAAGGCAACACACATTCCGCTCTATACTAGAATTCCCGATGGTGAAAAAGCAACGATCGATATTGGTCTCAGAATGGGCCAGTTTCGATTTGTTGATCCACGTGATTTGCTGAAAATTCAGTGAAAAAGATATCAAAACTCTCAGTAATTTTTAAATCATGGCTGAACCACTGTACGAGCAAGCTGCTAGGGAATTTACAATAATGATTGGATCGATTATACGTACTGGTTTATGGGCTGGTGCATACAAAGAAGCGGATGCAAATATACTTGAGCACGATTGATGTTAAAGATACAAACCAAGGGGGAGATTCTTGGCCTATTATTAATATGGTTTGTATATTTTTTAGGCTTTCATTGTAATCCGAGATCACATGGATCTCGGTGGGGTTTTGGGTAGTGTTGGGCTTGTATGTAGTCTCTATATAAACCATGTAACTAGGTTTACTTGGGGGTGACGTGATAGAGCGATAGACAAAAGAAGTATTGTTCTTCGTAACCTTTGTGCTTAAGCACCATATGTAATATACGTGTGTTTTGAAGCAAATTCTAGGTGTTCGTATTGTGTATTTTTTATGTTTTATTGAATCAACTTGTATTAGATTCCTCCTAAACAGGACTTACAATGAAGGTCCTTGACGTATTGGTCTTTTTTGTGGTGTTGTGTTTTGTTGTTGTGGTTGTGGTGTTGCTTGAGTAGATGGAGTCTTCAATACCTTCTCATCTTTGCTTAGATCCACAATTGGCTTATTAGGATCAACCACCATTTCTTGAACAAATGGAGTAACAACAACTTTAGCTTCATGTTCTTTCTCCACCTCAACATGTGCATCCTCATCTTCATCAATCAATATTAACTCATGAGACTTTGTTCTCTTTTCGATACGTTTCTTCATGCCTATCGGTTTCTTCATTGATTGAACTTTCTTTGTTATCTCCTCATGCAGATATGTTTCATCTACCTCATATGTAGTCTTCTTTTGTTTATTTTGTTGCCTTAATTCAAACATAGAACGAGGATCTTGATAGAGTTTCAATCTTTCTTGAGTGTCAGAGTATGTTTCCTTATTAGCCTCATCACAGCTTTATCTTTGTCAGAAGTTTCATAGTAAACCGGAGATTCAAATTTAGTCACCTTCCATTTTCTCTTCTTTTGTGTGGGATTTGGCGATCCTTCCTCTTCATCACTCTTGATTTTAATATAAGGTTTGCACCCTTTAATAGTAACAAAATTCTCCATTATGCTATTCTCATTCTCTTTTTCTGAATCACTACCATCTCTCCTTTACTGATTGTTCTCTAGAGCAACATAATTCTCGTCTTTGAAATGTCCAAAGAAACCTCTGAACTTTGGAATTTGTGATTCAGGCTTCAGTCTGTATGAAAAAAGTTTTGCGCATAAAGCACTCGACATATGTTCTAGCTTAATCTTTGAAATGTCCAAACAAACCTCTGAAGTTTGGGTGTTGATCATTAATCAACAGTTGTACGAACCTCGGATATATCAACCATCCATCTTCTCCCAAATTGAGCTTCATATTATCCAAAGATCATACGAGAGAAATTGTACTTCATGTTCAGGCATAGAGCATCAATAGTACTCATCTAGTAATCGGTGATGGATAGGTCCGAGCCCCGGTGCGGAAGCGTGAATATTCGTTATTAAACAATGTTGTGGAGCTCGGATCCGGGTTAGGATCGAATCTAACTCGTATTCATTCTTGAAAGATGTCTGGACGGATGAGGTGTATTGGAGAGAGCCTGATTTGATTAACAATCAACAATAAAGTAGGATGAACAATTGAAATCAAAACACAAAAGATAGAAATGGTAGTATGATAATATTAGCCAATTGATTCTCATAAAGAAGAACCACTCATACATACATACATTCATACATACAATCGATTAAGAAATATCAGCCGCCACCAGGAGAGCTCATCTTGGAGGCGGAGACTCTCTCAAAGGGATAAAACCCTAAATCTCACACGTACACAATACAACCACTCATACTAGACAAATGAATAAAAACATCTATTTATACTAGTCTAGCATGACTTGGTCTTCAAGCCATCCACCCTTGGTTGAGACCAAATAATACATTTTTCACCCACATGTAAATTCGATGCGTCGGTCTAAAATATAAGTCCCAACAATCTCCCCCTTAGACCGATGCCATCGAATTTCTTCTATGATCACTTAATAACTCGTTGTCTTTCGTTGAAATTCTTCCCCTCACGTGAAGCTTCTCCCATTGTTCATTTCGAATTATCACTTTTATACCACTTTTGGATATAGTTGTATGGGCATATAACGAGGCTTTGAACTTCAAAGATCAACTTCAAGTAACAAGGTAACCACAAAAAGAAATAAACTTAATGTGATCATCAGAAATCTTCAATTCTTCAAATTTGTCTCTTCCTTGTAAATCATCTTCAAACCATTCCAAACGATGAAACATCTTTGAAAAACCTTGGATTATTGATCTTGATCAACTTTTCGGTAACTTGAGTCTTTTACTTGATTTGAAGCATGCCATTTGCAATGAAATTCAAAGATTTTTACTCCCCCAATTTCGTTGCAATTGTCTTTAATAAATGTGTCTTCAAATCGAGTGTGGGTGAAACAATCTTGATCATCCTCATCTAGATTGTGAAAATCTCAGATAAACATATTCAAAAGTTGGTTGACACTAAAAGTGATTAAATCCTTAAACTTGGTCAACACTTGTTCTTGTAAAGCTTTTGATGAAGTCGTGAAATTGGATGAGGTTTGAATTCCATAGGCTTGTTGATGATTGGAGAAAAATTACCAAAATACCCCTGGTATATATCTTCCGTAGAGAACAGCTTGTTCTTGTAAAGCTTTTGATGAAGTCGTGAAATTTGTCTCTTCCTTGTAAATCATCTTCAAACCATTCCAAACGATGAAACATCTTTGAAAAACCTTGGATTATTGATCTTGATCAACTTTTCGGTAACTTGAGTCTTTTACTTGATTTGAAGCATGCCATTTGCAATGAAATTCAAAGATTTTTACTCCCCCAATTTCGTTGCAATTGTCTTTAATAAATGTGTCTTCAAATCGAGTGTGGGTGAAACAATCTTGATCATCCTCATCTAGATTGTGAAAATCTCAGATAAACATATTCAAAAGTTGGTTGACACTAAAAGTGATTAAATCCTTAAGCTTGGTCAACACTTGTTCTTGTAAAGCTTTTGATGAAGTCGTGAAATTGGATGAGGTTTGAATTCCATAGGCTTGTTGATGATTGGAGAAAAATTACCAAAATACCCCTGGTATATATCTTCCGTAGAGAACAGCTTGGTCAAACGGTCAACGGTACCAAAAATCTCAAAAGTTTCTTCAAAACATTGAAATGTTTCACAAATTCTGTTTCCTAGCATGCAGTGTGCTTGGGATTACTTTCCTAGCACAAAGTGTGCTTGGGAGCACTTTCCTAGCACAGAGTGTGCTGGGAGCACTTTCCTAGCACAAAGTGTACTCGGAATACTTTTCTAGCACAAAGTGTACCCGGAAAGCAAAACACTTGTGATTTTTTCAATTTTCAACTAGCACAAAGTGTACTCGGAAGCACTTTCCTAGCACAAAGTGTACCCGGAAAGCAAAAGTGTGCTCGAATTACTTAGTGCTCGGAAACAAAAGTGTGCTCGGATTACTTAGTGCTTTTTCATTTTCCACCAAACATGCTCGGAAGCAAAGGTATGCTAGGGAGCAAGGGTGTGCTAGACACAAACTTGAGTTTTCTCTTCACAAGCATAATTGTTCAAGACAAAACAAAGTATGCTCGAAAAAGAGTCTGCTCGAATAAATAACAAAGTCTGCTCGAGACTTAAAGAAGATAGTTTTCTTGAGAAGACAAAGGATATGCTCTGGGTTTCACAAAGTGTGCTCGAATTTGATGTGCTCGATATAAGATGTGCTCGAAATAACCTTTATTTGAGCCAAACAAAGATGTGCTTGGGCAAAACACCTCATATGCTCGAAGCAACACTTAGTCATTTTCCATACTCGAGTTCAGTCTTATATGATCATAGTATGCTCGAGAAACCAAAGCTTCATTTCTGCATCATCAGTTACTGATTTTCCCTTGCTGAACCTGCTTGAATATTCACTTTGCATCTGCTGCAACAAACCATAATGATATTTCCTCTAGTACATGTTCATTTCTGACTTGTACATTCTCTATACCAGTTTGTACCGGTGGCAATGTTTGTTTTCCAAATCATGTATAGTTCGAGCAGCACAAATAACATAAACAACAACGAGCACACATAAACCCTAATTTTCAGATCTGGTAACAGGTATCATAATTTGAAATTAATCATTGTAGCAATATCCACGCTATCTCGAAATCAAAGAAACCTATCCTCATATCATAATCAACCTTTTCAGATCTGGAAATCATCAAATGAACAGTGTTGCCCCAAAACGTGCCAAATAACACTGTTACATCAGATCTGGACCGTTCTGATCAAATAAACATGAAATTGATGTTGGATCACCAAACGAGTCATCAACCCAAACATCAATCCATATACTTTTCTCCGAATCATCAAATAAGTTCAAAACCCCCAAAAATAATTTCAACGAACTTCATCGTTTAACGTCTATGGTGGATTCAAGAGCGAACTGAATCTGTTCAGTGGTTAGTCTGAACGATTCGGTAACCCATGCTCTGATACCAATTGATAGGTACGAACCCCGGTGCGGAAGCGTGAATATTCGTTATTAAACAACGGTGTGGAGCTCGGATCTGGGTTAGGATCGAATCTAACTCGTATTCACTCTTGAAAGATGTCTGGACGGATGATGTGTATTGGAGAGAGCCTGATTTGATTAACAATCAACAATAAAGTAGGATGAACAATCGTAATCAAAACACAAAAGATAGAAATGGTAGTATGATAATATTAGCCGAATGATTCTCATAAAGAAGAACCACTAATACATACATACATTCATACATCCAATCGATTAAGAAATATCAGCCGCCACCAGGAGAGCTCATCCTGGAGGCGGAGACTCTCTCAAAGGGATAAAACCCTAAATCTCACACATACACAATACAGTCACTCATACTAGACAAATGAATAAAAACATCTATTTATACTAGTCTAGCATGACTTGTTCTTCAAGCCATCCACCCTTGGTTGAGACCAAATAATATATTTTTCACCCACATATAAATTCGATGCGTCGGTCTAAAATGTAAGTCCCAACAGTGATCTATTTAAAACCTCCATTCCTATATCTATGAAAATGAATAACAACATGCACAAAAACTTATATGGACTAGATAAGCTAGTCTTCAAATAAGTATTTGAGTTCAAAGTTCAACTGTAACCAATCCTCAAGAAACATCCTTTCACCAGTTTTTTATCAAATGCAACAGAATCTATCACTTCATCTCAAAAACCCAAAACCCTTCTTATAGGATCATCTGAAATGAAAATATCTTTAACTTGCACAGTAGAATGTATCTCTTTGTAATTTAGCTTAGCATTTTTCCAAAAAGTTGGTACGATGGACTCATAAGAATCACATCTCTTAGTAATAGCTTTAAAAATCCTTGATCTATTTAAGAACGGCACGGTCACCTTAAACTTTTCAACTTTGGGATCATCCTCATCAAGCTAAGCAAAAATATTGTGCTTAGATTCAATATTTTTCACCATTTTCAAACACACAAGGAATGAATAGTTAGAATATGATTGAAACATGAATGTATAATACAATGTATAATTCACAGCCCATAAGAAATACTAACGTATATGTTATACGTCATATAACCTATTGAAGGTTATACGTCATATATGTCTTATACACCCAAAACTAATCCTCAAATTTCAATCTTTTACAAAGAACGAGTTTTGATATGAAATCTTTGTTGATTAAGAGCCTAAATCGCTGATAAATTCTGTTGAGCAATCAATTTTGTCTTTTAAAACCCCTAAAACATGTTATTAATTAATTTTGGGTTTCAGTGATTTCATTCAATCAATTAGGTCCAGATTGTCATAGTATATGATCGATTAAGTTTTGTCTAGAGTTGAAAGTAGTTAATCAAAAGATTGACACCAAAAGCCCTCTCATTAACGCAAATAATAGATGTATACAACTTCCTCTCAAACATGCACAAAAAAACAATCGGATTAGATTGATATACACCTTTAATTGTTCAATTGGTGTGTAAATCACTAAGAAAACACAAATTCTGAGAATTATAATGGCACGACAACAAACATTTTCAATCAAGGAGAAAAATAAGCGTGTATGTAAGAATTTAATACCTTATATGACGTTTAAGGTATATATATAACAAACATATAAGTCGTATAATTATCATGTTATACGGCGTATAACTGTGAAAGACATATGCTCTGTATAATTTCATTCAACGTATGTGGTGTATAAGTGTCAATTTATGCGCTGAACATTGAAAATTTTTCAGCATATTCCAAAACAGAATATTCACACCCATTTGTTTGATCAAGTCCAAGTTAATGACCTTGGTTAAACCAAATTAACTTAAGTTTTAACTATTTTTCAGAAAATATATTGTTTACCAAGTCCAAACTAATGACCTTTGATAACAAATGACGTTTCAGTTCTCAAACCAGTTATGATTCTGAAACACAAGCTCTATCAACAATACCAAGCGGATTTTATCACATATAGTATTCCAACACCAATAGTCGAATATAAATCTGAAGTGTAAAATCTTTTTGGTTTAAAGAAAACACAATAAATTCTTAAATGTAAAGTATATACATACAAAGAACATTCAAACTATTTACAAACTAAAAAACACTTATTTTTGTGAGTTTGAGTAGGGAATCATATTGACCAAAATTTCCTTCTATCATAGTTTTATATTTCGGCTTTATTATGACTAGTAAGTTAGTAATTGGTATTGTTGTCCACTTAAACCTTTTAACAAATTTTTTCTGAAACTTTTGTTATACGTTTAAGATTCAATTAAGGCACATAATATTTATGTGTTTCCCACAATATCAGGAACTACCACCCTCTAATCCTGATTAAGGCGTATTTTTTATTTTCACCATGTCACCCCAACTTGACTTAAACCTGACTAATCTGATCAATTAAAACTGATACTTTTTGACTCTTTTGCACATTTTCTTATTTTTGTCTGCACTTTAAGCAACAGAAAAATAAAGCAGACGGTTTGAAAAAACCTTAACCATTAGGTCGGTTATCCTTTTTGCATTTTGTTTTTTTCTTTCTTTTTTTTTGACCTATGTGCAATACTTTACTCTTGAGAGACACAAAATTTGACAAAAACATAGCAAGGCTTGAGTATGACATACTATTACATTTCTCCCTTCATTACCAAAGAGACTAACACCCCATCAATCATGTTAAATCACTAATATTTGACAATATTTAAGTTTATATCACATACTTATTCTTACTTGTTTGTCTAAGGCCAACCAACACACTAATGCAGTTAAGCACACATCATTTTTCGCTTACTTTTTACTGGACTTGGGAATAAGACGAACAATGTACTATTATCTTCCCTTTATGCTTCAAAAACTTATTTTGATGAGCATTTTCCAGTGTTTTTAGCTTTTGAAATATCTGAATGTTTTTGGATTTTTTTCAAAATTTATAATGTTTTTGTATTTCTCAAATATTTCTACCCCTAAAATCAAAAACATCTGTTTTGAAAAGAAAATATTTACAAGTTCACATCGATGTTGGATTACTCAAGATCAAGATCTATAATCTCGGTATCACTCTGTTTTGTATCCCCAATGTCTATTTCCTTAATACCATTAAGCTTTAACAAATATTTAAACCTATTTTTATCAAAAGATTTTGTAAAAAGGTCCTCTTATTGTTCATTGGTGTGAATTTTCTCATCAATAATTAACTTATTTTCGTAACAATCACGAATGAAGTGATACTGGATTTCAATATATTTTGTTTTAGAGTTATTTACCGGATTTTTAATAATGAAATAGTAGGTTTATTATCTACAAAAATAGATGTAGTTAGAAAATTCAAACCGTAGCTGCGTATTTGCTGTTGAATCCACAGCACCTGGGAACAACGCGCAGCTAGAAGTGCATATGCATATTCATCATCACAGGTTGACAGTGACATGGTCGTTTGTTTCTTGCATTGCTAGATGACTAGCCTAATGCTAAAGACCTGACATCTAGTAGTCGTAGATTTTGAATTCAGTTGTAGCTTCCATAATCTGAATCCGAAAAAGTTCTCAACACAAACTCGTCATTCCTTGGATACCAAGTATTGAACCTGAAATCCCTTTAGATAACGTAGAGTCCGTTTGGAAGTCATCAAGTGTGAGACCTTCGGGTTGGAATGATATTTGGAACATGAGAATGTGGCATACATGATATCTAGCCTTGAAGCTGTAAGATACATGAGAGAGCCAATCACGAAACAGTACATAGTCTGATCAACTTTCTCCCCAGTGGGATCTAGACCAATTCCACGCTTCAAAGGTAGAGGTGTACTAATTGCCGTTGCGTCAGTCATGTTGAACTTTCCCAGGATATCATTGACATACTTCGTTTGGTGAATAAAGATACCATCTGATAATTTATCCACATGAAGCCCCAGAACAAATTTCATTTCCCCCATAGAACTCATCTAAAATTTGATTTCATTACTGTTTCAAATTCCTTTCACAAATCATCATTGGTTGACCCAAAAATGTTATCGTCCACATATACTTGAATAATCAGTAGATGACAGACCACTTCTTTAATGAAAAGTGTACAATCAATGGTTCCTTGAAGAAAGCCATTATCCAACAGATGTTGGGAAAATATTTCTTATCGGGATCTCGGGGCGTGATGTAATCCGTATAAAGCTTTATTGAGAAAGTACACTATGTCTTTGTGGATCAGATCAAGAAACCCTGGTGGTTGTCCCACATAGACTTCTTCACCAAGTTTCCCATTGAGAAAAGCGGACTTGACATCCAACTGATAGACTATAAAACCCTTCCATGAAGCAAAAGGTAAAAATATTTCAATAGCTTCCAATATAGTAACTGGTGCGTAGACTTCATTATAATCAAAAACTTCATGTTAGTTAAAACCTTGAACAACTAACCGAGCCTTGTTTCCAACAATGATTCCTTGATTATCATGTTTGCACTTAACCCATTTGGTGTTTATACTTCATTGGTCTTCAGGAAAATCAACTAATTTCCACACCCCAAGCTTTTAAAATTCTTCCAACTCTTCTTACATTGTATTATCCCTACTTTCTTCAGTCAATGCCTCCTTATAAGTTTTCAGTTCGATTTGTGATATGAAACATCGAAAAAAGAACGGATTTTGTAACATGAGAATTTTGAGTAAAAACATCTAAGGTTGTGATCGATTTGACTTCGAATTTTTAACCCCGTTGTTTAAATCATCAATAAATATTTCTTCAGGATGCTATGACACTATAAGCGGAATGACATTTTTTGACACAATCATATATTGTTGGAGATTAGTAACATTTTCTTCAACATCATTTCCACTGGAACTTGGAAAGTCTTAATGAATCAAAGATTCAATTAAATCTTCATGCTCAAGTAACTCTCCATCATCATCAAACATTGGAGCAGGTTCAGGATTCGAAGCATTTACAATAGATTCATCTTGATTTACTTCAGGTTGACAACATTATTCTCACCATGTGTTAAGAAAACATCAATCGGTAATTGATCTTCAGTTTGAATATCCGAATGTTGTTGGTATAACCGTGAAATTTCTTCACCAGTTTAATCATTTGGTAGATTAAAAATATTCAAGTGACTGTCATAATCAAACATCCATACATCTCCAGGATTTTTTGGTAGGAGATGAATATCTCTGACAATCAACGTGTTGAACTTGAACGGTCAGGCTCTTGCTAGGTAAGAATGCACGTCTTAGAGGGCTTGCATAACCAACAAAGAATCCCTCTTGATATTTTTCTCCAAATTTACCATTTGGATCAACAACTGTGCATGGAGACCCAAATTCTTCAAGACATTACAAGTTAGGCTTCCTTCAATTATGCAACTTAAAACAAGTCTTTCCATGTTTCTTCATAGTAAGAACGCGGTTTAGAGTGTAACATGAAACGCCACAATTTCAGTCCATAAACTAATAGGTAGCTTTGAGTCGGCTAACATGATGCGTAGTATCCCAATAAGTGTACCATTCTTTCATTCAGCAACTCCATTTTGTTGTGGAGTGTAGGGAGCACTAATTCATGAAGAATCCCATGTTCATTTTAATACTCTAGAATTTTTTTGTCCTTGAACTCGGTCCAATTGTCACTTTGAGTTCATTTGATTGAAAAATTGTACAAATTTTCCAATTTCCTGAAAAGAACTATCCGATAATGTCGGTCCCGTATGATCACTCAATCACTAACAATAAATTTCGCAACCCACACAGTTACTGCGTCGACAAGAAGGTTAATGACATGCTATTTTAGATAAGAATTAATGTATGTTAACGGCGGAATCACTAACACACAATATTGTTCCTTTAATGTGACAAACACAAACATCAACTCAGAAGATGTTCATTTATAAAAAGATTCATACAAATGCAAATCAATTAGGGTTTCTGTAAGGAATGTTTATCCGTACAATTCTTAGGACAGTCGTTACACTCAATTCAAGAATATTTAGTACATCTGAAAAGCGTAAAGGATTATCCGTGGTAGCTATCCTGACAGCTATCCTAAAATATTCATTTATAGGCCTGGCACTACCTGACAGCTATCCTGACTTCTAGAAACCCTAATGATTGATACATATTCATAAAACATATTACAAAAGATTCTAAGTTTAAAAACAGGTCTTCTGGGTAGACTTTGTGTCTTTTGTCTTCTTCAAGCAGTCCTGGTAACCTTGAAGTGTGCTGGCAAACAGTTCTCCGGGTAGATTTTACTTATTTTCCTTAGAAAATACTCACCTAGCAGACTTCAATCTTCTTGACCGTAGCAAACTTTGCTTGATATGGTCCTACAAGTAACCTGTTCTTCATGAATCCCTTCAACTTTTTGTTAATGAATAACTTATTAAGCAATCTCAAGTGTGCTGGTGACACTGTTTGACTTGTGCTAGTGGCACTGTAACCTGCTCAGAGTTGAACTTTGCTAGAGAAATTACTTAAAATATTTCATGATCAACTTTCTTCAAGCATGCTCGGAATACTGTTTATTGATGAAACCTTGCTAGATCTTCTAATTACTTGGCTTCATAAGCTTGGTTAAGTCTAGGGTTTGCTGGTAAACAACTATACTCGAGTTGAAGAACACCTTTGCTAGACAAAATGAACCCTGCTCGGATTATCACTTAAGAAGACTTCAAGAATATTACCTTTCCCGAGAGGCAAAATACCTTGCTAGGACAAATAAAACCTTGCTAGGAGGTCCAAGTGTGCTCGGTATCTATACCTAGCCATATTTGAGGAGTGTTGAGAAGATTCCAATCTCCCTTAAGTCATATCCTGTCAAAACTTTGACCCAACAATCTCCCCCAATATCGGAACACCTCAGCTGTCCCGAAACACATCTAAGGTTACATACACTTAGTCAAAAATACACATCAAATCAAAATCAAATTACATTACAAAATCAAAAGATTACATAGTTGATAATTCTGTCTGGTGGACATTAAAAAGCAAATCCTAAGCTAAAATAGTCTTCATCGCCTTCCAGAGCTCGAGGCTGCTTGTCTTAGATCCACTCGCAATCCTCCTGCCTTTTCTTTGAAGATAAACAGTCGATGTTGATGAGGATGATTCACAGGAATTTTCTAATTCTTTATGTCTCTCAAATCCTCATCATGCAGGAAAGTAAGGTCTTCATCAGTCTTGATTATACCCAAGATAAGTCCATCAGAGTTGCGAAGAATGTAGGAGTATTCATTTTTGTGGTAGTCAATTTGTGTAATTCTACCATTCTTCTGGACTTCATGATCGGGCCTTGTCATTTGTCTTCTCATACTGATGCAAGTATTTAGATTAGAAAGTGGATTTTTGTTCTTGATTATTGAGAGGTAGACAAATTCAGCATGCTTTATGTCACTCAATCTCTTGCCTCTCTTAGTCTTTTAATGCTCTGTTAACTTCCACTTCTTCTTTTGATTAAATAAAGGGAATCACATCCCTGCTTCACTTCTCAAATACTTGGACAGCTCATTTTGTTGTCTACTTGCAAGATTTTTCCTATTATGGTAGTCATACAACTCTAGAGTTGCCATTTCTTCATGTTGTTCTCTCTTGTAATCAAGAAAGTCATCTTTGAAGATAATCTCTCTTAGTTATCTTCTTTTCATTATCACCTTCAAAGTATGAGCGATAGAGTCATAGGAAAGTTTTATTGGCGGGTCCACATCAGTTGGTGTCCTTTCTTGTCTTTGCGGTACATCTCTTTTTGGCTCATTTATGTTTGTAGTGCTTAGTCTTCTTAAAGCTATGGGCCTTGAGGGAATATACTTCATAGGTTTAGTGGCCCCCACTATTCCAAATTTCTTTTTATAAATTTCAATCACCATTTCAGCTGGCATATTCAACAGATCTACAAGGTTTTCACCTCCATCTCTGAATAGTCTTCCAATCATATTCATTACATTTTCATCCCTAGCTGACTGGCTGGCACAAACCTCACTCCACCAGGTCCAGCTATAAAGCTTCTGGGGTTTCTTTCCTCAGTCAATAGTTTCTCCCATTCAGCCTTTTGTTCATAAAATAATTCTTTTAGTTGTGCTTTTCCCAGCATATAAAAAACATTTTCTTTCATGCTCTTATTTTTCATTATTCCTTTCAGCATCTTGATCATCTCCTCATCTTCCCATGGATCTCTGTGTTCAATAGGTTCTGTTTTGACTTCCACAGGAATAGGAGTGTTTGAGGCTTTAGCTCTTTCCAAATCATCCTTTTCAATTTAGACATATATAAAGATAGTCTGTCTGATCTGCTCATCCCTTCAAGTTCACTGAGTCTCCCTCTAGCCTCCGTTAGTCTATTTAACAGCTCCAACTGCTCATTTTCCCACTTTTTCCTCTTTTCAATATTACTCTTTTCAGCCAAAGTTACAAGTCTTGGCCTTTTGGTAGAGGTTTCTGGTTGATCTTTCCTGGATAATCTTCTAAAGTGAGACTCAACCGCTTCTTTTGTTATATAGTCAACTAACTCAGGAGCCATCCCTCTCTCTATCAAGTATTTACATTTCCATCCATACTTCTTCATCACAGCCTCTATTCTTTCATTCAGTTTTGTTTTTCTTTCAAATCTCTCCTTCTCCTCTTTCTCAATTGTTTGTCTGGTCAAGTTGTAATGTTTTTCCAAATCATCGAAACTCATCCTGCTCAAATCTTTTTCATTCAAACTGTGCCTTCACAAATATACTCTATACTTCATTGAATCAGTATTTTTCTTTTCAACCTTCTTCCTTATATCATAATCTTCCTTATCAATCAATTTTTGCAATTCCTCATCATATAGAGGAGCCAATCTTTCAAATCCAAATTCAAATCTTATCAATTTTATCTCCAAAGGGTTATTCCTTCTTGCATCATCCAAACTTTGTTGTATATTTGCCCTCTTTTCATCAGTCATTTCAACTTGACGGGACACAATATCAACCTTTTCAACCTTATCACCTTGACCATCATCATTGTTATCACCATTGTTGTCATCATCAGAATCATCTTCAGCACCTTCATCAACTTCTGTATCATCATCATGTTCAGTTGAGTCATCAAGTCCTTCTATTCTGGGTTCTTTCATGTCTAGTTCAGCATCATGCATAACCATCTATATAGGAAAAGCCATCACAGGGATTTCATGTTCCTTGGGACTCTCAACTTTATATCATGATTCATCATGCTTTTTAGTTCTTTTCTTTTCCATTTCATCATCACTATAATCACGGCCATCATATCTGCACCTCTTTCTTGTATCTTTCTTACCAAATTTTTGATCATCCCCTTCCTCTTTTCCTTTATTTTCCTCAACAAATTTCTTTGCATGTTCAAATTTCTTGCTGAGTTGTGCAGTAATCGATTCTCCGGCCTCATCTACCACCATTTGTGTGTCAGTTTCATCAATAACCTTTCCAATAGTGGTTGGTGCATCCGGCTGAGCAAACTTGCTAAGGTGTTGTCAACTTCCTCAACTTGTTTCATTTCAATTAGCACCTTAATCACTTCCTGGTCCACATTTCCTTCTTCATCAAGAGTTTTGGCAATATTTGCTTGTTCCATTAAAGTTTCTTGTTCTGTTAACTCTTCTTCAGTCATGGTTTGGGCAATGAATTCCCTCTCCAATGTTTCTTTTACAATACTTTCATGTCTCTTGGCAGAATTTAACATTCTGATTCTCTTCATCCTCATCAGTCACCTCCTGTGTATCAACAGGATCTTCTTCATCATCAACTATGGTTTTCCCTTTCTCCATCCTTCTTTTCTTTTCTTCTTCAGTTTCAAAGGGGAAATTGTCAATATCATCCAATAAATCTTCCATCCCCTTATCATGCTCAACCTTTTTGGAACTTTCTTCATTATTTTTTTGTTCAGTCAAAATCAGTTCCTCAGTTGCAATAGCCTCATCCATTACATCAGTTAACACATATGTGGCAATGACATCAGTCATAACATCAGTAGCAACAACATCAGTTGCAATGGCTTCTATTGTTACCACGTTGTTAGTGGTTTGATTCTCCATCTCAGCATTATTCTCCTTCTCCTTCCTCAACAAATCATCATCAAAGTCTCCATACAGGGTATTCAAAAACTCATAATCCACATTATAATTTTGTTCATTATCACCAGGTTTATCACCCTCATAGTCCTCATCCATGACTATTCTCTCATCACTGTCCTCAACATCACTATCACCATATGTATTTAAGATATTTTTTAGCCCATCAGCCTCAAACTCCACTTCCACATCCACCATTTCTTCATCAACAACCTCATCAGCAACATTGGCCATAGGTATATTCTCCCCCTGTTTTGGGGCAACTGAGGTCTTCTCAACTTCTGCCTCAAGGGATTGAATTTTCAAGAGAGCTTGGGCCAGCTGTTCTTTGAAATCAGCATTTTCCTTCTTCAACTCATCATTTTCTCCCCTTAACTCCAAATTTTCAAAAATCAAATCAATATTTCTTTTGATGGGTGGGGATAGGTGTTTGGCTTAATGTTTCAGGTGGTCTTTGGGTATATGCGGGTGGTGTTTGGATGGGTGGGGATTGGATCATGTGGTGGTTATTGATATGTGTTGGTGGTGGTGTGGGTAAAGGTTGATCCCCCCCTCCCCTGAACTTGTGCAACATTATCAACATACTCTCCAACTCCCCTGTCATCTCCATCTCCTCTGTCATCATTATCAGAATCATCATCAACCTCCATCTCCTCCTCATCTTCCTCCTCTAAGGTTAACTCAGGAACAAGCATGAAATCAACATCATGATTAACTAACCAAGGTAGCACATCAAACTCAGCTTTTGGATTGAATCGGCTTGTGCTTGACAAGGTAGCAATCTGTTTGTAGACATTAGGATTCTGAAGCACATGTGTTGTTCCCAGGTAGGAAAATCTTTCAATTCATGATTAAAAATAATTTGAAAAAATCTGGGATATGCTAAGAAATTCTCTTTGTTAGGCTTCCTCAACATACTTACCATCCCTTCGAAAATCATTCTTGAGAAGTTGAACGGAAGATCATATACAACAGCAACTGTAGCATTGGCCAAGTCACGACTCATGAGAGTCCAATATCCCTTCTGAGGGGCAAAGCCCTGAATGATGTGGTGAATCAAAAACCTATAAAGGTTTGGGAACATTCCTTTATGGAACTGTCCTTCTTTGGCGTTCCCTTGATAACCCATCGTTTGTGAAAAAATCTTCAACAGATGGTCAGTGGTAAAGTTTATTGGGTTGTGGTCATCATCATGTAGTTGTAAGCAAGTTCGGATCAGCCTCTCTGTAATTCTGATCTCGTGTGTGGCCACGGTAGCTTCCAGACGCCTAGAATTTATATCATCATGTAATGTGGCTAAGCGCCCGAAATCTAGCAAATGATTTCTATATAGAACAAGGCACTCTGTTAATGCAAATCTGATGTTTGATCTTTGTAGCCATCTTATCATGTATGCCACCTCCTCATTGTCCGAAGTTACTTAAAGCAAAGCACACATGTTATGCTTGTGCTCAAATGGGTGTCGGTTCATCATCCGCCATATCTAATCAAACGAAAACACATTCAAAGCAACGATTAGTCATAAAGTTCACAGCTTTGAATATTTTTAAGTTATAATTTGAAGAAGATATGAAGAAATTTCTTTAAGAACCTGATCTTCGACAAATTTATAACCTACAAAAGAAAAAGAGACTTAGTAAAGATGAATATTAAATGCTTATAATCACTTAATCATTGTCGGAAAACACTTAATTGATGCTTACAGAGTCGGATTGTGTGGGCTGGTAAATTAGGGTTAGGAGATTGAGTTTAGTTGGTTGATATTATGAAACGAGAGCGAAAGTGGAAGGACAGAGAGATGAAAATGTGAAAAATTTCTCTAACTCCCTCTCTTATACCTTTTTGAAAGTGGGTTTTAAATGCATTTTTTCATTTAGTGAGTCAATAGTTGTCAAACAGTAACATTATCCAATTTAAATATATTCTCATTTAAAACCTTGCTCGATAAAGTTCATTTAACAAACCTTGCTCGGAAAAGTGAGTTTTTTACAAAGCTTGCTAGGTATTTTCCACTCTTTCAAAGCTTGCTCATTCCAGATTTATTTTAGAAATTATAAAGTGTTTCAGAAATAAAGCTAAGTAAATACAATTAAGGAAGCTTACTAGAAATACAAGATTGCTCGAGAAATAAATTACAAGACAAATAATCAAGTATAAATCATCAAATAGGCAACCCTGCTATCAAATAGGCAACCTATTTCTAAATGTCAACCTTGCTTGAATTTCTAAATAACTCAAACCTTACCCGAAATTTCATAAACATTTAATCAATACTCAATCAAGTATACTTTAAATCAAAGTATGCTTGAAATACTCTAGGAATGCAAAGTGCGCTAGAGTAGAATTCTAAACACAAAGTGTACTCGAAAAGCAAAGTTTTGAAATTACCAAGTATGTGAAGAGAACACTTGAAAATTTCAAAGTGTAGCCGAAACATAAAGTGTGCCCGGAAAACTAGGTTTGCCCGAAAACACTTGTAATTCCAAAAAGAAACATATTCATATTCACATGTAACACATAATCATCAAGTGTGCTTGAATTTAAAGTTTACTTCAACATAAGACAAATCTAATTACACACTCATAATCACAAAGCTTGCTAGAATGAATTCAAATAGTCAAACAAAAACACCTAAGTGTGCTAGAAAGTCCAAAAATATTAAAGCTTGCTAGTAGTAACATATTCAATCATAAAGCTTGCTAGAATGACTTAAACTACCTATAAAACAGTTAAATTTTCTAGAAAGTTTAGAAATAAATGAAGCTTGCTAGTGAACAGTGTAACCAATCATATCAAATAGCTTGCTAGAAACAGTTGTACCTTCATTCAAAACAACAAGGTATGCTAGAAAGTATAAACTATATAAAAGCTTGCTTGAAGCAACATATTCAGACTTAAACAAATGTCAAGCTTTCTAGGAAAGTTAAATTTCAAGTAAAACAGTAAACTCTACCCGAAAATGGTAAAAACTTCAAAGCATGCTCGTAAAGGATAAACTTAGACCAAAATGTCTAAGTTTGCTCGAAAAGGTTATAAAACATCAAACCTTACTCGAAAATACATATTCAGACCTTTGAAGGTAAAATGCAACTCTTTTTGTCTTAAACCAACTGTCAAACATATTAATCTTTAAAGATCATTGATTAAGAGAAAATGGTGCATTAAGAGATCAAATTTCAGTTATCTTTCCTTTCAAATAATTTTCTTCCTTTTTATGAAAAAATCTCAATCATGGGATCATATTGACTAAGTAGCTTTCTCAATACTTCATTCTTAGCATTATTATAATAGTATAGATTCTTAGCATTATTATGACAGTATAGACAGGTTAATAGCAAGTCTATACTTAGCATGAATTTCATTTCTTTGGTGATATGATTAAGGTTCATTTAAGATGCATAATACTAAATGGATGACACATATTGTTTTCTGATGCTCCATATCTATTCTCAAGGCTTATTTGGCTTTCTCTAGATCACCCCGATTTGACTTTGACCCCGTGATATTTGGTAAAAACTTTTTAATGACAGAACATTTTTTTTATATATATCATAAGGTTGTGAACACATAACAACATTGTGTTGTGTATTCAGCGTTTTGTTCACTTGTGTCTTTGTCATTTTCATATAAATACTTCATTATGGGGACCAAATACCAACGGGCTCGTGTATGCTGGATATTCACTTTTCTGCCTATTATTCGGAAAGATGTATATTGGAACATGCATAGACACAATGTAACTCCACATTAAGCTTAGCAGTTTTTTATGCTTATATCACCTTAGATTTTATACATCATGGGAAAGCAACCATACATGTCAATGACTATACTAAGTGTCTTTTTAGCCTACTAAATCCATATTATTGGCTAAATAGTCAATGTACTATCATTTCCCACATTTTTAAAACTCATTCACCCCAATTACTCATAGTTTTTCAGTTAAATGGCTATTATGTATATCCTCAGGTGGTTAACAGGACCAAACATCTATTAAAATACATGTTCTTCCAACTTAGAGTTATTGACATAATTTAGAGAAACAATTGCCCCGAATGCTTTCAGTCTTTAGGTTAATGGCTATCCTTTGTCTCTAGGAGTAGATGACAGGACCAAACATATACAAGTATATGTCCTTCCAACTTGAGCAGTCGACTTAATTTTATGCAAAAGTAACTCTTTTTGAGTCTTTTAATTAAAAACCTTTTTAAGCTTCTATAAATCTTTGAACTGAATAGTATTATCATATCTCTGCATCATTAATGAACTTTCTTTGTTTTATCAAAAAATGTTTTGATCAAAAATTGTCTTAAAAGTTTTCATTTGAGCATATCTTTTTGACACAAAAGCACATTTTGATACAAACACAAATGTAACATATTCAAATCATAATGAAAGGATTGGGTTTGACAAATTGCCATTTCTTGGAGAAATCATCATAATCATATCTGTAGGGATCACAAAATCAGGTTTGAGAATAAAACAGTGAGAGTCATCAAACCCAACCTTATAACCTTTATCACACATTTGTGAGATGCTCAAAAGGTTATACTGTAATCCTTCCACATAAAAGACATTGTCAAATGTGAATTTTCCATTGGTCAAGATCCATTTTCCAACTATTTTTCACCATTCTCATCACTTCCAAAAGTTACTGATCCTTCAAAATTCTCTTCATAATTAACAAGTGACCTTTTGTCCCAAGTCCTGTGCCTGGAACATCCACTATCCATGTACCATACTTCATTCAGTGGAGTGGACTGTTTCTGCACAAATCAAAGAAATTTATTAGTTGGGTGATGAACTGCAAGCTGAATCAACTTGCAAATCATGAGTATCAATAACAGTTGTTGCATTGGTTATGAGAGGAATATGTTTAGGATCTTCATAAATGAGTTCACAATCATCAGACTCATAATCATCATACTCATCAGATTGGTCTGATTCATCACCACTGTGAATTGGGCTTCTCACAAAAGGAATTATACTTTTACAATATTGCACCACATAATCATTTGTACTTAAGTAATCTCTCACATCAATTTTCTTTGCCTCTTGAACTACACCCCTTGGTTTCCAAAGAAACCCATGGGGTTCAAACCCATGCTTCAATAGGAACTTTTCATCACCATTTAATTCTTTTGGTTTCTTTCTTGAGAAAACTTCCTTATTCCCTTTCTTTCCATTGTTTGGTGACTTCTGAGAATCATCAGACTTAACTGATCTTGATTCTTGATTGGGAACAATTCTCAACGGTTGTATATTTTTGTTCACAAGATTTTCAGTATTGATAGGAAGGTTTCTTCTTTTGACTTGTTCAGTCACATTCTTCTTTGGTTTCTCTTCAGCCTTCCCATCTGTCTTCAAACTGTTAACAACCTTTGGCTCAACCTTGTTCAATGTCCCCTTTTCACACACCTTTCCTTTTCCCAAATATCCATCATACTTTTGTTTGTAAAGCTCAATGTATTGACCAAACTTTGTTACATTGGGAACATGAAAGGGTTTGAAGGTGAACCTTTCATTACAAGAATCAGTATGATGACCATATTCATCACACTTTTTACACCATACCTTTCCTTTGAAATTCTCATGAGAGTTTCCCTTTTTGAATCTCTCACTTGGTCTAGGTGGTCTAATTCCAAGTGTTTTCTGAGTTTTTAAACCATGAAAATCAATTGAAAAAGGTACAATCTCTTTAATTTTGATGTCCTTTCTTTCCATCTTGCTTTTCACAAAGATTATTTTCTTCAAATTCATAGGCTCTTCATCCAAGTTTCCCTTGTGTCTTGAATGTCTTTTCTGATACTTTTCCATACTTTCAACTTCTCTAATGTCAGACACCTCATGACCAGAGAAAATAGGGTACACTGGAATGAAGTTGTCACCAATAACTGTTTCATGGGCCGTTTTCTTGTTATTGCCACTTATCCTTTTAAAAAGATTTTTCCTTGGTGGCCTAACAACATTGTAGCTTACCTTTGACCATCAAAAATTTGATGTCCTTTCTTTCAATCTTGCACTGGAATGAAATTGTCACTAATAACTGTTCCATGGGCCTTTTTCTTGTTATTGTCACTTATCCTTTTAAAAACAGTTTCGCTTGGTGGCCTAACAACATTGTAGCTTACCTTTGACCTGTCACATATGTCAAAAGACACATGTTCTCTTCTCATCTTTTCATGATTTTTTATCATCTTGGGAGTCATCTTAGGCAGATCAGGTAGTTTGTCAATTGAATTAGGTTTCTTCTGTCTTCTATTTCTTTCAGCAACTTTGATTTCTTCATCTGAGATTTGATCACTAGAGTCACTTGAATCATCTTTGTTCAAGTCATCTTCATTGAAGTCATCTTCAGAAACTTGCACACCAATTGACTTATCATCCCTTAATTCTTCCTTCACAACAAACTCTCCATGTTCATTATCTTCAACCATTTTGTAGTTGTCAATGAATTCCTCCTTATCTTGAAAAACATCTCTGAATTGATTGAGATAAGTCTCCCTTTTTCCTTTGTCAACCTTAAGAGAATAGTTGTCATTAAATGGCGGTGGAACAAATTTGTATTTATCCTCCTCTTTAATCTTGTTTAGAATACCACATATGTTACTAGTAGACACTAGATTCTTCAAGAACTCATTGTCAACTTCTAGAGTAGTATTCTTCACCTTTTTTTCAACTACCATCTTCTTTAGTCCTTCAATTTCAGTCACATGTCTTGACTGGATTCTTTAACTAGTCACACAATCATCTTGAAGGTTTTTGATATTTTCTTCATAAGTTACATAAATTGCTAGATACACATTTATCATGCTTTGTTTTCTAAAGCATTAACTCTTCAACTTTCCTACTTTCACATTCAATGATCAATTTCAAGTAAATCAAGTATGGAGTTTGAGTGTGCATGTGAAGAAGAAGATTCAGCCTCATTTTCAACTTTTGCCATTAACGCAACATTGGCCTTGGTGATGCCATCTGCATGATAACTCCAATCAAAATTCCCTTCTTGTTGTGCAGCAAGTGCTACATTTCCTTGGTTTCTGGGCTGGTTTTGATTGTTTCTATTGGGGTTGTTGGGAGCATTTGGAGGGTTTTGGTTGTTTCTTTGGTAATTCTGGTTCTGGGGTACAACTAACTGATTGTTCAATTGTTGTTGTTGGCAGTTGTTGTTATAATTGAGGTTGTTGTTGTAATTGTTGTTTCTTTGCTGGTTTTGCTGGAATTGATATCGGTTCCTTAGCTGTTGGTTCTCATATTGATTCACTTGCAAGTTTCTTGGCTGATTGCATTCTCTAAAAAAGTGTCCTAGTTGCTGGCAATTGTAGCAGATTGCCTTAGACTTGTCAAATTCAATCCACTTCAAGTCCATGTCTTCAAGATCATCAGCATCAATCTGTTCCAAATAATCTTGAATGACACTTATGTGGATCATGTTTTTGGCTACAAATGCATTGTAAGACTCTGTGAACATAGAGAACAGTGCTTCAGTTTCACTTCCGTGACCACTACTTCCACCAGAATAAGGTAAATGTCCACTTGCCATAGAGGCAGAATCATTGTCATCTATGAGTTGGACATTAAACCTTGATTGACTTCCTTGGTTACTTGAACTACCATCAACAAATGCTTTTGGTGTATCAACACCATTTTCAGTAGGTTCTTCTATGATAGGGATCTGTTGTTTGTTTTTGGTGGTTAAGTTTCCCATAGGAGCAATAAGTGCATTAGACACTTGAAAACATGGCTTTTCTTCCTTTATCATTTCATTCTCAATCATTTCTATTTCATCAGCTTGAAGAAAGCAAATCACATCATCAAGCTTGAGTTGTTCATAATTTGGTTTCTGAAGAATGAACTTGCTAGCTGTATGCCACTCCTTTGGCATTGATGATAACAGTTTTATGTTCAAATCAGAATCAGTCATCACATAATTTGTGGTTCTGAGATTATTCACTATGGCTGAAAATCTTTCAAGAATTGATTTCAATCTCTCCCCATCTTTATATTTGAATCTCTCAAGTTGTTGCTTCAGTCTTTTCTTTTTGATGTTCTTCAGCTCTGAATTGCCTTCAAACATTTCAAGAATTGCATCATAAATCGCCTTGGCAGTTGTATGATGTGCAACTTTTGTGAGAATTTCCCAAGATAAACCCAATTTTATCATTGAACAAATGCCACAGCTGGGTTGCATTTTTTCCTTCTGGCACATATGGACCATTCTTGATGGAATTCCACATGTCTACATCATTATAGCAAACCGCAGCTTCAAACAACACTTTCCACTTGATGAAATTTTCCTGTCCATACAACCTTGGAATGTTGATATTATAAACCTCTTGCTCTTCAAAACTAGACATAATTTTTTGGTATTTTGTAAAGTAATTTTAAAGAGAAATAGATAACAATTTAAACAGAATAAAAAATCGAATTTGAAAATCAATCAGTTCTAAAAGTGAACTCTTCAGATATGATGTATCTAGTTCGATTGGAGCAAGATCTAATGATAAAAATAAAAACTTTAAGTAAAACAAGTGAAAGAAGACACCAAATATTTTAGATCTGGAAGAATGAAGAAAAGCATAGTTGCTGACGTCAGGATCCAATGTAACAGTACTCAGCTTACACCATTCTTCTTCTTTACATAAACAATAATAAGCAACGATTCTTCACCCAAACAACAACAAACAAAGCTCTGATACCACTTGTTGGTCTCGTATGATCACTCAATCACTAACAATAAATGTCACAACCCAGACTGTAACTGTGTCAACAAGAAGGTTAACGACTTGCTATTTTAGGTAAGAATTAATGTATGTTAACGGAGGAATCACTAACACACATTATTGTTGCTTTAATGTAATAGACACAAACATTAACTCAAAAGATTTCCATTTATAGAAAGATTCATACAAATGCAAATCGATTAGGGTTTTTGTAAGGAATGTTTATCCGTACAATTCTTAGGACAGCCGTCACACTTAATTCAGGAATATTCAGTAGGTTTGAAAAGTGTAAAGGATTATCAGTAGTAGGCGTTCCCTAAAATATTCTATTTATAGGCCTGGCACTACCTGACAGCTATCCTGACTTCGGGAAACCCTAATGCTTGATACATATTCATAAAACATATTACAAAGGATTCTAAGTGTAAAGACAGGTTTTTCGGGTAGACTTTGTGTCATTTTTCTTCTTCGAGCAGTCCTGGTAACCTTGAAGTGTGCTGGCAAACAGTTCTCCAGGTAGATTTTACTTAGAGTATTTCCCTTAGAAAATACTCACCGGTAACACCCTGAGACCACAGCGGAAAAGTAAACGGGATGCCACAGACACATCTGATATCAACCACATTGTTTATAAAGAAAACTAAATACATTAATATACTTCAAATTACATTATCTCGTATTTCATTACCGTCTAGGTGATACACACATCATACCATACGATACATAATTCTATGTAATATAATGTATCCTAACATCCCACACGCAAATCTTACACACATCAAGCACTTAGCACGTAAGCAATCACTTCATCTTAGTTGTACCTGAAAAGCATGTGAGAAAACGGGTCAACTACGAATAGTTGGTGAGTTTCACAATTTGAGTAAACCTTGATAAATCAATATCATAATATAATATTATCTGGGGACACTGTTAACCCAGTACTGTACCCTTTCCGGGGGCAATGTTAACCCAGAAACACCTCTTTGGACATCTGGGGACACTGTTAACCCAGTACTGTACCCATTCCGGGGGCAATGTTAACCCAGAAACACTTCTAGAGACATCTGGGGACACTGTTAACCCAGTACTGTACCCATTCCGTACGATTCCCGTACAATCAAATATTTATAAATACACGCAAATCCATGCGTTCAGTATGTACTTAAACATTTCAATAGTAACATGCTTCCGCCCCGGGAAAATATTTGAAAATAATTCAGAAAAAGGGGCTCGTGAAACTCACCTTAGCACATGCAAGCAGGTAACAACAATCATTATCAGTTAACACGTCCAATCTGTAATATGATCCCTACGATCGTTACTATACACTCATTATTAATATAACTTTAACCAAGTTAACCGGTACATCTGGGGACACTGTTAACCCAGCACTGTACCCGTTCTGGGGGCAATGTTAACCCAGAAACACTTCTCCGGACTCAGATTGTGATATCGTTTAGAGTTCATTGATCAAAATTATTATTAGTCGTTTTTCCCGTTTTGAGTGCCTAGCACGGTTATCCGTTTTTACGTTCCAAAAATGAGTTTGGTCACACACGACCCGAAAATAGTTGTTGACTGATAATTTAGTGAAAGTTGTGAAATTAGAGCTCGGTTTAGACGCCCCGATTGGCCGCGGGACCCGTTTCCGTCTTTGGCGTACCGGAAACTGTTAAATCGGTTAAAAATACCCAAATCATCCGAATTACTTTCGGATGATTCATTTTTACTTGTTTAACTCTATTATATGAAAATAGTTCATTTTTAGGTTTTTTATACACCAGTCAGTTCGTTTAGACGAACTTTACCGGTTTATGCGTTTTAGACTTTAAAAGTTTGTTTTTATCTTCTTTTTAGCACAAATAATTATCCGTTTAGTCTCGGATCTTGAAATTTTGCAAAAATCACTTTTTGACAGTGGGGAATTTAATAAAAATATTTCCAGAATTAATTTTTATATTTAAAATTTATTTATCTATTTTTAAACACCATTTAAACACTAAATATGTCGTAAATACCAAACGATCTTAGAAACATCCCAAATTTCTCCTGGATGTCCCCTGCCATCCACATAGTCCCCTGTAATTTTTCCAGAACCAAAATCTTCCTTTACATGCCATTTTCACTAAAACCGAGCTAGAAAACCCTAGAACTCGTTTAACCGAAAAGCCTACTTAGACTTCTCCAACTGACCTCAAATTTTGTGTGTGACTTATTCATGATATAAAAAGCTTATCTGAAATTTTCCACAATTTTTCATGATATTTAACTATTTTTCATCATTTTTGGCCAAAACCGAGCATTAAATTCACCAAATATTCATCCTTTATCCAATAATTCACAGAACTCATATTTTCATGTGTAGATCATCCCTGTGAAATTTCGTGACCTAACTCTAAACCATCAACAATCTGTCCAAAAACTCCAAAACCGAACATAAACCGAATATACCTTTCGTTTTCCGCCACTACAAGCTACAAACTCGTCTTTCCGTCTTATCTACCACTAAATAAAGAACCTACAACAAACATACCACAATACCAAGCAAGTTACACTCACGATCAAGCCATTTCTTTCATGGTTTCGGTTATGATTCAAAAACAAAGATTTAACCGTAAAAATTCGTTTTTGATTCGTTTAATTCCTTTCTTGGACCAAGATCCCTTGTATAACCCGTATACATCACTTGATCATGCAAGAATCGGTTTTCATCATTGAAACCTCATTTTCTTGCAAATAAACTCAAGAAACGAAGATGGAAACATGATTAACTCGATTCTTTACCTTGTTTTCTTGCTACAAAATCTCGGTTTTGGATCATGATCATGAGAGGAAGAGATGGATGTTGATTTGTTGGATGAAAAAAAAGAAATAAAGGACTATGGGGTTTTCCCCAATCCGATCAGAACTCTTAGGGGGGTGGGGTGGGACCCACCTCTCCATTCTAGGCCACATGTTTGGATTTCGGATATCCGGATAATGTTTTGGATAATCTGGTTCAGTTCGTTTTTCGGTTAAATGTCTAATTCGGCTTAAAACGAGGTTAAAACGGTCGTTTTTCGGCTTAAAAATGAAATTTATATAAAACCGATTTAAAAACTTTAAAAACTTAAACCATGACGTTTATTAACTTAAAACATCATATCATTAATTATCGCGCATCTTTTTCGGCTTGATCGATCATCTCTTGCTCGGTCTGGTATTAAAGGTTTCGTTTAATGTACCGACGTACCATTAAATAGAAATTCTTTTTCTGTGCTTTAATTCACTTATCCCGAAGCTTTAATACTTCGTAAACATCACTAAATATCATATATCTCGTCTATAATTGAACCCTCGATTCGTTCGGGTTTCAATAACTATCGATCGATTAATCGCATATTCAATACGATGAATTATATATTCACGTACGATCAATACAGTGAACCATGTATTCTCGTATAATTACTATGGTAACTCATGTACCCGACATTAAATATGACGTAACTATTGTCTACCGGTTAGGGTATACCGGGTTTCGTCGGAATCGTTACATTCTCCCCCGTTAAGAAATTTCGTCCTCGAAATTTTACACGCCTACTATTCCCTTCCGAGAGAAGGGTGGGGGTTTTTCCTTCAGAATTCACCCTCGCGTTACCAGGTATAATCTGGTCCTCGCTGTGAATTCCACTTAATCTTAATCAATAAAGCTTGGTGTGTCCAAACTGTTTAGTTTTCCCGTCTACTATCTCAACGGAATTATTTATGATATCAAGTATGTCTTCTATGAGTACTTCCATTACTAGTACTTTCGTTGCCTCATCACTTAGGTACTTTTCAATCCGTATACATGGAAAAACATCATGTATAATACTTAGCCCCTGGAGTAATTTAATCGATAAACTAAATGACCAATCATGGAGATAGTCTCATGAGGTCCAATATATTAATGAGCTATTTTCGGTTTTGGCAAACCTCATATCACCTCTCTAAGGTGATGCCTTAAAAATGCCTTGTCACCTCTTTCCAATGACAATGGTTTCCTATGAATGTTGGCATAAATCCTTTTGCCAATCTCGCGCTGCTTTCAACTCATCTTAAATATTATAAATCCGATTGGTTATTTCCCGAATCAATTCAAATCTTATGGCTTGATTGACGCCCATTTTCAATTTAACAAATTGGTGATAATTACTTCACCCATAGAAAGCTTCAAGCTCTCGATGCTTCCTTCCCCGCCTTCCAATAATGGAAGTAGGATGCTATTTCGATCTGAGATAATTGAAAATGGTACTCCATGACGAGATACCATTTCACCATCATGAATTTGGGCGAGAATTCATCGTGGTAATCGTCATAGATTGGGATGAAATGCGAGGATTGGTTAATCGATCTGCGATTACCCAAATTGCATCGTGTCTTTGATATATCTTGGGAATTTGCGTCCCGAAACCCATTATAATTTATTCCCACTATCATTGGCGAATTTTCTGTCGTTGTGGCGTTCCCTAGGGTTTTTGGTGTGCAGCCTTATCTCTTGCATAACTTAAATATTCACCAAAATACGTAACCATATCTTTCTCCAAACTCGGCCATTAATGAAATCCTTTCAGGTATTCGTATCATCAATAGTCAAATCCGATCCCAGATGTATGGAATATTTCGATCTATGCGCTTCGTCCATGATTAAATCACGAAGGTCATGGAGGGTCGGGATCCAAACCCGATTTTTGAAATAGAGAATTTCGTCCACGCGCTGTTCGAAATTCTTCTCATTGCCGTGAAATCCCTCCTTTTCCAATTGTTCCTCTTTTAACGCCTCACGTTGAGCGACTCGAATCAGGTCCGAAAGGTTCGACTGGACTATCATCCCCAGCGCTCGCACTCGCAACGGCTTAACCCGATCTTTCCTACTCAAGGCATCGGCTACGACTTTAGCCTTGCCAGGGTGATAACGGATGTCACAGTCATAATCGTTTAACAACTCGACCCATCTTCGTTGCCTCATATTCAGTTCTTTCTGATCGAATATATGCTGCAAACTTTTATGATCGGTGAAGATGGTGCACTTCGTACCGTAGAGATAATGTCTCCAGATTTTAAGTGCGAAGATAACCGCTCCCAGTTCTAAGTCGTGAGTAGTGTAATTTTTCTCGTGTACTTTTAACTGTCGGGAAGCATAGGCTATAACCTTATTATTCTGCATCAACACGCATCCTAACCCTCTACGCGATGCGTCACAATACGCGACAAAACCATCGTCTCCATCGGGGAGACTTAAAATCGGCGATTGGCACAATTTTAATGGTTTCTATCTTATTTGGATCTTTGTGAAATCCTTGTTGCTTTACAACATGACCAAGGGATTATGCCTTCTTTATTCAAAATCACATTTCGAAAACTTCGTGTATAGCTCCTCTTGCTTTAACACTTCCACAATTTTCCTGAACCGTCGTTTGTGCTCTTCTTTACGTTGCGAATATATCAAAATATCATCAATGAATGTTATGACAAATTTGTCTAAATAAAGTTTACAGACTTGGTTCATGAGTTCCATGAATGCTGCCGGCGCATTTATTAGCCCGAAAGGCATAACTAAGAATTCATAATGGCCGTAGCGAATCCGAAACGTTGTTGTTGCAACGTCCTCCTCTTGGATTTTTCATTTGGTGATAACTATATCTAAGACCAATTTTTCTAAAAATAAATCGCCCTTTGCAGTTGGTTAAACAGATCATTTACTTCGAAAAAGTGAATACCTATTCTTGTTCGTCACTTTATTCAATTCTCCCTAATCAATACATATCCTAACACTTCCGTCCTTCATTTCCCAAATAACACTGGTACACCCCATGGCGACTAACTAGGTCGTATAAAACCTTTATCCAATAATTCTTGCATTTCAGTTGGCGCAAGTCGGTAAGATGCTTTAGCAACAGGGCCAGCTTGAGGTATTAAATCGATTCTGAATTCGACCTGTCGGGTTGGCGGTAATCCAGGAAGTTCTTCTGGGAAAACTTCTGGATATTTAAGTATCACTGAAACATCTTCTATATGTTTTCTTTTAAATACTTTGGCAATCGCGTTTGTTAAATACACCACGTCTTCTTGTCGTAAATATTATAACATCTCAAGATGAGATTAGAGTGGTAACATAATACCGTACACTTTTCTCTGTATCTAATCGCTTCATCGTCCGAAGGAGAGCTTCTAATCATCTTCTTTTCATATTTGATTTCAGCTTCATTTTGAGTTAGCCAATCCATGTTAACTATTACGTCAAAACTTCTTAACTTTACTGGTCGTAGGTCAATAAGGAAAGGGTTAATCGTTCAGAGTAATAGGACAATTCCGAACAATTTAGTTAACCATTAGGGATTTACCGTTAGCGATTCTACCGTATGGGGTTCTATAGTTTCACTAATCGGTATCTTTCCAAATGATAGGAGGTTAGCAGGAACTAACTTCTATCGACGACCGTAAAAATATCGCTGAAGCCCATTGATTTAAAACTACAACGTACTTAATACCACCTTTGGATCATGACGTGCTTTATTCGAATTACTCACAAAAGCACGGCTCCTTGCTTGATCCGAGGTTGATGCTTGTCTTGAGGTTCGTCTTCCAACGACACCTTGGTTCAACTTTGGGCAATTTCTCTTGAAACGTTCTGTACTGCCACATTCATAGCAGGTACAATTGTTTGGCATAATTTGATTTCTTTGGATGGATTGTTATTGAGGTTTTGGGTTCGGAGTGGTTGTACACGAATGGGTTGGGGTTGCCGGTCCACATGGCTTCAGTTGGTTCTACAATTGGGGCATTACGTCCATCTTTACCATACTTGTGGCCTACTATCACCCGACATTCTTCTTTCTGCCGATAACTATATTTTCCACATTTAAGGAAGGAACCTTTATGCGGTTCATGTTTTCACACCAGAACTAGTCTTAGTATAATTCTGGGTTGTATGACATACCTACTTATTCACAAGTCTATCTTGCACTATACTTTTATCATTTCCCTTCTTTAACACTCGACGTTTCACCTAACGTCCTTCCATTCCGCTTCCCATAGAATCAAATATATCAATGCTGGCTTGTGACACAACCCTTCCAAAGGTTGTATATTTTACAGGGTTGACTATACTCCTTATCGATGGGGTTAGCTCCCAATATAGCGCTCACTTCGCTTAATTTCAGGAGTAATTAGGCATGTTACCAGACATGACAATTCCTTCAAACGATTAGCGTGTTCTAAGTGATCAGCACACAACATTTCTATCTTTCATAGCTCAGTTTCCAATCTCTGAGTTTAATTACTCGAATAAAAGTGCTCTAGCACAAGAATTTTAAATCCTGACCATATCATCTGAGCAATAATTTTCTAACTATAATTTTGTACCATCGTGTTCCATCACGATACAACATAATCTACCAACATATCTGTAGCATATTTCACTACACAATGTTCTAGACTCTTACCAATATCCTTAACCATTTCGATCTTTTCTATCCACTCGCTAATCTATTCCTCCCTTTACCATCAGTAAACTATTAATAATCCCCTTAACACAACCGATAAACATATCCTTCATACCGGATCTAATTCATTACGACTACTATTCATGTTTAGTTTATAACTAATACTTGTAGTCATAATAGTATTCGGTGGGACATTAACACTCTTAGTAATAACACTAAGAATTGAAATATTCATAATCATGTGATTGTTCGATCTATAAGTCTGTGATCACATTTGCATCAACACTAGCAGTGATCTGTGATACGACATTCGGTATCATCATCTGCTATCCTTGAGCAATCAACTGAATCATATCAATCTCCATCATTGGAGTTACTCATTTTATGTCATTCTGCCGTACTCATCCCGTACGCAGTAATCAATACTAATCTCACCATATAACTCGTTACCAGCTCAATCATAGCAGCAGGTACACATACACACCAAATATTATCATACATATTACACATACCAGTATCTAGTATATATATGTCCCACAAATATAATAACACATGGACTTAACCTGACGTCGGTTAACGTTTAAATATGTTTCATAACCCTTGTCACCAACTGACATATAGATCTTTTTCAATAAGGATTAATGTTTTAATATGCTTGATTTCAATATCCTTCTGCATGTCAGCATAACCGATACATGCTCACCGTGAGCACCAACGATTACGTACCACGGAGTTATACTATCCGTGTCTATTTGTATAACCGGCATACACGGTATACCACCTACGAACGAACAACCAACTATGCTATAATGATTCCCACACCTCTTTGTGTATGGGTAATCATTCTATTCGAGAATACATAGGTATAGACATCTAACGGATGTAAGGATAACATAGGGAGTTACAAGGTTCAAGGTAATCGCGCAACATGGGTTGCCTTCAAATATTATCAATTATTATTATGGGAAACTCTATCACTTGCTCAGTCAATGTCCTCAGGCGTTCTAGGTTCGCAAAAATCGGTAATTCTCGATCTGGAGGTGGTATGTCTCCTATGTTTGAGAGTGAGAATTACATATATATATTTCTATATATTATTTTTATCTGCTCATTTATTATCAATTTTTTTTTTTTTTAACGGAATAAGAATAGGTTCACGTACAGGTCCGTCCGTACGTGAGGGTTGGCGGTTCGGGTGAACATAGGGGGTTATTAGGATATACGGTACCGGTGTTGGTAGGGTAAGGGATTTATCAATTTTGGTTGGGAGTGACGGTTACTAGATATTTCTGGTTAATGTCAAACTGGAGATCTAACTTGGTACTATCATAACTATGGCCCGATAAGTCAGACTCATTATCAACCGATGCTCTAGAAATTTCAGCATCCTCGGTACTTTTATTATTTCATCCCCCGGTTCCTTATCCGGGTCCCATTTCTCAATACATGTACCCACAAGATATGTACATATATATATATATACACATTAGCATGTATAAATAATATTATATACTTTACACATATGTTGCCATTTTTACCTATTAATGTACCCAGTGACTTCCCCTGAATTCCCTCGTGCAGACAAGTCTGTTATTATGTTCCGGACCATAATAACTCACTTGTCCATTCAAGTTCATCCAGATCCCGTCACTATATATTATTAGTTGATATTCAGATCCTATAATACTTGAGCTACTGGTTATATTTTAGGTATCTTTTAAAGACATCCTAAATCTTTATAACCAATGGCTCTGATACCAACTTCTGTAACACCCTGAAACCGCAGCGGAAACGTAAACGGGATGTCACAGACACATCTGATATCAACCACATTGTTTATAAAGAAAACTAAATATATTAATATACTTCAAATTACATTATCTCGTATTTCATTACCGTCTAGGTGATACACACATCATACCATACGATACATAATTCTATGTAATATAATGTATCCTAACATCCCACACGCAAATCTTACACACATCAAGCACTTAGCACGTAAGCAATCACTTCATCTTAGTTGTACCTGAAAAGCATGTGAGAAAACGGGTCAACTACGAATAGTTGGTGAGTTTCACAATTTGAGTAAACCTTGATAAATCAATATCATAATATAATATTATCTGGGGACACTGTTAACCCAGTACTGTACCCTTTCCGGGGGCAATGTTAACCCAGAAACACCTCTTTGGACATCTGGGGACACTGTTAACCCAGTACTGTACCCATTCCGGGGGCAATGTTAACCCAGAAACACTTCTAGAGACATCTGGGGACACTGTTAACCCAGTATTGTACCCATTCCGTATGATTCCCGTACAATCAAATATTTATAAATACACGCAAATCCATGCGTTCAGTATGTACTTAAACATTTCAATAGTAACATGCTTCCGCCCCGGGAAAATATTTGAAAATAATTCAGAAAAAGGGGCTCGTGAAACTCACCTTAGCACATGCAAGCAGGTAACAACAATCATTATCAGTTAACACGTCCAATCTGTAATATGATCCCTACGATCGTTACTATACACTCATTATTAATATAACTTTAACCAAGTTAACCGGTACATCTGGGGACACTGTTAACCCAGCACTGTACCCGTTCTGGGGGCAATGTTAACCCAGAAACACTTCTCCAGACTCAGATTGTGATATCGTTTAGAGTTCATTGATCAAAATTATTATTAGTCGTTTTTCCCGTTTTGCGTGTCTAGCACGGTTATCCGTTTTTACGTTCCAAAAATGAGTTTGGTCACACACGACCCGAAAATAGTTGTTGACTGATAATTTAGTTAAAGTTGTGAAATTAGAGCTCGGTTTAGACGCCCCGATTGGCCGCGGGACCCGTTTCCGTCTTTGGCGTACCGGAAACTGTTAAATCGGTTAAAAATACCCAAATCATCCGAATTACTTTCGGATGATTCATTTTTACTTGTTTAACTCTATTATATGAAAATAGTTCATTTTTAGGGTTTTTATACACCAGTCAGTTCGTTTAGACGAACTTTACCGGTTTATGCGTTTTAGACTTTAAAAGTTTGTTTTTATCTTCTTTTTAGCACAAATAATTATCCGTTTAGTCTCGGATCTTGAAATTTTGCAAAAATCACTTTTTGACAGTGGGGAATTTAATAAAAATATTTCCAGAATTAATTTTTATATTTAAAATTTATTTATCTATTTTTAAACACCATTTAAACACTAAATATGTCGTAAATACCAAACAATCTTAGAAACATCCCAAATTTCTCCTGGATGTCCCCTGCCATCCACATAGTCCCCTGTAATTTTTCCAGAACCAAAATCTTCCTTTACATGCCATTTTCACTAAAACCGAGCTAGAAAACCCTAGAACTCGTTTAACCGAAAAGCCTACTTAGACTTCTCCAACTGACCTCAAATTTTGTGTGTGACTTATTCATGATATAAAAAGCTTATCTGAAATTTTCCACAATTTTTCATGATATTTAACTATTTTTCATCATTTTTGGCCAAAACCGAGCATTAAATTCACCAAATATTCATCCTTTATCCAATAATTCACAGAACTCATATTTTCATGTGTAGATCATCCCTGTGAAATTTCGTGACCTAACTCTAAACCATCAACAATCTGTCCAAAAACTCCAAAACCGAACATAAACCGAATATACCTTTCGTTTTCCGCCACTACAAGCTACAAACTCGTCTTTCCGTCTTATCTACCACTAAATAAAGAACCTACAACAAACATACCACAATACCAAGCAAGTTACACTCACGATCAACCATTTCTTTCATGGTTTCGGTTATGATTCAAAAACAAAGATTTAACCGTAAAAATTCGTTTTTGATTCGTTTAATTCCTTTCTTGGACCAAGATCCCTTGTATAACCCGTATACATCACTTGATCATGCAAGAATCGGTTTTCATCATTGAAACCTCATTTTCTTGCAAATAAACTCAAGAAACGAAGATGGAAACATGATTAACTCGATTCTTTACCTTGTTTTCTTGCTACAAAATCTCGGTTTTGGATCATGATCTTGAGAGGAAGAGATGGATGTTGATTTGTTGGATGAAAAAAATGAAATAAAGGGCTATGGGGTTTTCCCCAATCCGATCGGAACTCTTAGGGGGGTGGGGTGAGACCCACCTCTCCATTCTAGGCCACATGTTTGGATTTCGGATATCCGGATAATGTTTTGGATAATCTGGTTCAGTTCGTTTTTCGGTTAAATGTCTAATTCGGCTTAAAACGAGGTTAAAACGGTCGTTTTTCGGCTTAAAAATGAAATTTATATAAAACCGATTTAAAAACTTTAAAAACTTAAACCATGACGTTTATTAACTTAAAACATCATATCATTAATTATCGCGCATCTTTTTCGGCTTGATCGATCATCTCTTGCTCGGTCTGGTATTAAAGGTTTCGTTTAATGTACCGACGTACCATTAAATCGAAATTCTTTTTCTGTGCTTTAATTCACTTATCCCGAAGCTTTAATACTTCGTAAACATCACTAAATATCATATATCTCGTCTATAATTGAACCCTCGATTCGTTCGGGTTTCAATAACTATCGATCGATTAATCGCATATTCAATACGATGAATTATATATTCACGTACGATCAATACAGTGAACCATGTATTCTCGTATAATTACTATGGTAACTCATGTACCCGACATTAAATATGACGTAACTATTGTCTACCGGTTAGGGTATACCGGGTTTCGTCGGAATCGTTACATCACCTAGAAGACTTCATTCTTCTTGACCATAGCAAACTTTGCTCGATATGGTCATACGAGCACACTATTCTTCATGAATCCCTTCAACTCTTTGTTAATGAATAACTTATTAAGCAAGCTCAAGTGTACTGGTAACACTGTTTGACTTGTGCTGGTGGCACTGTAGCCTACTCAGAGTTGAACTTTGCTAGAGAAAGTACTTAGAATATTTCATGATCAACTTTCTTCAAGCATGCTCGGACTACGGTTTATTGATGAAACCTTGCTAGATCTTCCAATTACTTGGCTTCATAAGCTTGGTTTAGTCAAGGGTTTGCTGGTAAACAAACTATACTCGACTTGAAGAACATCTTTGCTAGTTAAAGTGAACCCTACTCGGATTATCACTTAAGAAGACTTCAAGAAGATAACATTGCCCGAGAGGCAAAATACATTGCTAGGACAAGTAAAACCTTGCTAGGACGACCAAGTGTGCTCGGTATCCATACTTAGCCATATTTGAGGAGTGTTGAGAAGATTCCAAACTCCTTTAATTTATATCATGTCAAATCTTTGACCCAACAGATAATCGAAAGTCTCATCTTTTGAGTCTAAGAACATTACCCAAGAAAATCTTGAATAGTCATCAGTAACCACCAGGCAGTAAAGTTCACCAGTGATACTTTTGACATTCATAGGACCAAAAGACCCATGTGTAACCGTTCAAAGGGTAAGTTAATGGAGTTAACCAGCTTGTTCGGTTGTGACTTTTTCTTTTGTTTCCCCTTTTCCCAACCAATATGCTCATTGTTCAAATGGAATCCTTTGACCTTAACCCCATCCACTAAATGATTGAGAACTAAGTAATTATTTTTTTCTCACATGAATGTGACACATACTTTGATGCCATAGAAATGATTCCCTCTCCGATGCATTTGAAATGAAACATTGAGCTGATTTAGAAGTGGTGGTAGCATTACCCGTGTTGAGAACGTAAAGATGAAGCACGCATAAAAACCCATTCTTCTGAAATTTTGAATTCAGGCTTCAATATCATGCAGTCCATGTTAGTGAAATGAGTTGAGAACTTTTGTCATAGATTTATGAGATGCTTAACCAATTGTTCTCCAACTCTGTGATATAGTTGACTTTGTCAAAAATTACCATGCCATTTGATAACGTTCCTTCACCGATGATACATCCTCGTTGATTTCCAGCAAAATTTACATACCCGCCCTTGATAGGTTTGACATTATCGAGTAAGGCTAATGGACCCGTCATGTTCCTTGAGGCTCCACTATCCATAACCCAACATGAATAATAAGAACTTGAAAGCCCATGCATGTGCTGAAAGAAGGTTAGTGAAACAAGGAAACCCAAGCCTTCTTAGTCTTGGGTTGTTTGAATTATTCAACAAAAATTTCTTCAACCATATCATCAAATTATGTTTCAATTTATTTAACATCCTCATTTAAAAGTTCAAAACTTGATATTTCCTTGACCACAACACTAGGTGGATTGGATTTGACTTTTGATTCAACATTGATGTTTTTAGCAATCCAGTTTTGCCCTTTAGAGTTTGATTTGTTAATATAAAACTTATTATTTTTAACTCTAGATTTTTCATCTTTCTCAAAAACATTTGTTTTTTTTTGTCCAACTATTTTTTGGAACATTGTCAACACTTGTTTTATCTTTTTAAAGATTCCTTTTAGAATTTGTGTTGGAAGAAACTTTGGTGGTGCAAGTTTAACAACACTTACTGGTCTAACAAAATGAGAATATGTTTTACTAGTGACATTCTTTTGATTTTGCCCATGATCGTGCTTAGAACTGTTAGGACACTTATAGAAAACACTAGTAAATTGACTAGCGCGTGTTGCGGCGCGTTGGGACGTGAAAAAACTTAATGTATTTGAGTATCGACATAAACTTTGTAAGAAAACTGGTCCTCATCGTGCAAAACATCATGTACAACATGATCCTCATCATGAAAAACATCATGTACGTGAACACGTAAAGATTAGGATCGATTCGTTTATATTTACTATATGATACGATATATCAGAATTATATCATAAAGATGTTACAACACAATTACTCATAAGCTTCAATTATATTGGTATAACAATGAGAGTACAAATCTGATCAAACTGTAAACTGTTCCAAAATATGAACATGAAAGCCCTATTTATAGTCTACAGTGACAACATATAAGGTGTAGTCATCGTATAAGCTTATACAGGTTTATAAGCTTATACGCTTCCAGCCTTATACGTTTCACTTTACATATTTTCAAATAAGCCCCTATCAAACATACAAATGACATTATAAGCCCACTAGACCTAGCGCTAGAAATAAATGCTCTGACCAACTCCCCCTAGGATATTGCTAGGTCTTCTGTAACAACTCGGGTTTTCGAATTTATACTTTTACCCGACTCGGTTCAATGTTCGGGTTATTTTTTTATTAAATATGTTGCGTTTATCAAGTTAAATCGAATATTTTGTTAATATTTAATTGTTTATAATTAAATCTTTAATGTTCTTACACTTTTAGCCCAAATTATACAATTTTATCTCATTTGTATCCAATCTCAAACTTCAGGGTCCAAAGTGTAAAATAGTTATAACCCATATCTCCAAACTGGATATCCATTTATCAAACCCGTATCCACATTCTTTTCTTGTACCCGAATTCAATTTACATTGACTTGGACCTTAATCTTCGTTTATTAGTTGTAATTGATCTTGTGTATCATATAGTTATGTTAATTTCGGCCTTAACCGACACCCAAACAAACTAATTATATCAAATCATGATTCGTTTACCATTTTAACCTAACCGACATTCGTTAACCCTTGTTAATCACGAAATCATCAAAGATATTTCAATTAACTGTGCAGATATAATCCTTATATGCTAGCCGACTATAACCCTATATATAATTGTACTTATTTAATCATCTTCTAACTCGTTCATCAACCAATTGCGCCGGCTCTGTTCTGTCCTCGTTCACCATCAATCAAATCGCTAACGAGGTAATCTTTACATCATTAAGATCGCGTTTTCATAAGGATCAAAAGCCCCAATCATGTTTTGATTAATTATAAACGATTTGATCAATTACAGTTTCTAGGGTTTGTATTCAAACTGAGTTTGATCTGCTTATGTTTTTTTTAAATGTGGGTTTCTAAAACAAATCGCATATGCTGGTTGGCCCAGCTGGTTTAGTCTGTTGGATATGGGGGGTGGGTGGGGGGCAGGTCACAGGTTCGACCCCCTGCCACCCCGATATTTTTGCTATTTTTATTATTTTGTTAGTTTGAACATTTAATAAATATAATAATAATAATAATAATTAATAAAAACTAGTTTCTTGAGAACGGACTTTATAAATACTTGTTTTCTCCCGTTTTCGTTCGTGTATATACGTATATATAAGCATATATGTTTATATACATACATATATATATATATATTAACATGAAAAATAATATCTTGATATTAAGTAAACTATATGCATAAAAATATGTTTATAGAACTAATAATAATATTTGTAAAAGATGTATTTTACAACTTTATATATATAATTAATAAATTAATAATTTCACATATTATATTTTTATATATAATCTTACATTAACTTAAAATACTATTAACTTAATTATCGAGCATTCATGATCTATCTAGTTCATTAACTTAGTGTACCCGTAAATCCATCCTCCATTATAGGCTTTATCGTCAACGCGTGATTTCCCGCATTCTTAATATTCTCAATCACCTTTGTTCGTCTATCGAGGTGAGTACCACATTCCCCTCTTTATACTCGTTTTCTCACGTTTTGGGGACATATGCGTAAATTGTATTTCTCATATATACTTATACACAAAACTGCAACTTTGTCTTATGTGTTAACAACTTATACTTTACTTGTTTATATGCTTATATGTTTTCGCATTCGGAGAGGTCCAACATAATCGCAAACTATTATGATCATACGCCAATCGTTATAGCTTTGTGCCTCTCGACATCTCAGTTATACTTGCTCATTTGGTTATTTTGTTATTCGCATATGTCTTGTTGTAAATACATATTTTTATTTATACTTTGAACTGGTGTGTTGCTCACTCAACCTCGTGTTGACAAACTATATTATTTTCAACGCATATGCAGGTCACCATATGATGTGAAGTACTTGGACTTAGAATATTGTTTAAGGATTTATGCTAGAAGAAAACTTAATGAGACTTATTATTATTATTGATTGATATATGTACCTTCATTTATTTGGATTTTTGTATGGATATTTGTTGTATTTGAAATTATTAACTAGATATTGAAACTTTTAATATGCATGATAGTAACCTTGAGAGTTGTGACAATCAGTTCGCGCCCTGACATTTCCGCAATAGGTTGGGGTGTGACATCTTCAATCAATACCAAAAGCTCACTTTCGATATTCTTTCATAGCTTCCTCAAATGACGGCTTTGCGGAATTTTGTTGAGATGTAGGCCTGAAAACTCCCATGTCTTTATATTGAAATTTGTTCCAAGACACCTAAGTAACTCGACCTTTAATCTTAGCTACACGTTCAGCTTCAAGCTTCTCTTGTTCATCACTAACCGCCCTCCAATTGGTCTCCCATGCTCTACCAGAATGTATCTTCTTATCAGAGCATAAGTCCACAACCTTTTGAAATTTGTTTGCTAGAGACTTCACCTTCTCATCATTACAATGAAATTTGTTCACGTGTGGTATCTCAATATATTTCCACGAACAGGTAATCCGCCACATCGGATCATATACTCTAATCACATCATACTTTTCTTTCCCACGATCCAAGTATATTCTCACTTCACCAGTCAATGCCAAATAAGACCAACAAAGGAAGTAAGGATGAAAATCATGTTCCATTGGGTACAACGGGATAATGTGAAGCGATTCTGGCCTTGTATACCTCAAAGTTCTAATAAACTCCCCTACTGGATTTTTACATTTTCTTGTTTTGAACACTTTAGGCTTCTGAGGTGTCTATTTCTTGAAACCACGTTTTCCTTCATTTTCCATAAACTCCCAAATTTCTTTCACATGACCACTCTTTGGTTTATATAACAAATCATAATGCATGCAGATGTCCAATGCATCAAACCATGTTAAACTCTTCAATTCCATCAACTTATTTAAATATTGCACTCCAAATAATCTTCGAATTCCAGTCTTCTTGATCTTACTCAGATACGCAATACTCAAGCATTTACCCATTGTTGTATCTTGTTCAGTTTTCTTATAATACTTGACAGGAGTTTTGTAAACTTGCTTCGAAATTTCAACACGATCAGGAAACCAACTCTTAATCTCATATTTACTAAACTTTTTAGCTTGTTCATTTGGATTTGGCTCCATTTCAATCTCCTCATCGAACACTTCATCAAATGTATCGAACTCTTCTTGTTCACCAACGTACTTGACCGCTTCAAGTTTATCCATAAACTCGATGTCAGAATTTAACAAATCAGCATCGATATTGGGTTCAGGAATATCCTTTTCAAAATCAAACATCAAGTCATCCATCGAGACTTCCAACATCTTTGCTAGAGAAGATTTATCGACTGGAATCTCTTCTAACCCGAAAATTAGAAGTAATCAACTCTTCTAACTCTACCATAGTTTTATCAGTCGATGCCTTTTCAGATTTTGATTCATGTGGTGGATCATCTTTTTGAACATCACCACCAACAGGCTCAAATTTCTTATCAGCCTTTCTAGCAACCGAACTAGCACCACTTTGTGGTGTGTCATCGTCATCCAAATCATCAAAATCATCATCAGTATCACCAAAATCTACCAACTCCTCATCCTATTTATCCTCTTTATCCTCTTTTTCCTTTTCAACAACCTTAAAATCATTCTCAACTTGACTTGGTTGCTCAACATATTCAATAACTACTGGCACATCACTTAACACAGGCTTAGCAACTTGTATATCCATCTGACTAGACTCACCAGCTTGCACAAAATCTTCAATCACAGTTTTAATAATAGGCTCTTCAACTTTTTATTTGCCTTTATCAGAATTCTTTTCCAAATCATAATCTACATGAAACGATGCTTCAGCTACACCAAAATCTCCACCATACACTCTCTCAAATACTGTGTTTCCAACCTCAGCTCGATCAACTTCAAAATTTAACCATATACCCAAATTTTGCTCAATCATAACAAAGTACTTAATGTGTTCTACAAGCAAAACATCCGATAATTTCCTTTTTTGTTCACTTTCATCCAACCTCTTCTTGATATCAACATTATCCGCACGTAGATGAGCATTTTCATCAACAACACTATTTATCCTCGCATCTTGATTTGGCACCCTTTCCTTCAACATCTCAACATCTTCTTTAGAAGGTCCGTCAATCTGAAGAAAAACATCAGAAAATGATGGTTGCGAAGCTTTAGGATCAGAGGTTTGAGAACCTGTATGATCTACTTTCATCATTTCTTTATGTACAGCTTCAACAATTTTTGGAGTAAACTTTGGAGTCTTCATTAGATGATCAATTGCATCATCCAAATTCACAGACCTTTTAACCATAGGTTTGACACGCTTTTTCTTCTTTAGTTGACTGGCTTCAGAAACATATGTTTCATCCTCATCATTAGACTTTTTCTTTGTTCTTCGTTCCATAAGATAATCATGCATTTCACGAGAATCAGACAATACTTTCTTAGGAACTTCATTATCAGACTCAGTTTTCTCATTATCAAAAGATTTGTAAACCAATGGTGTAAGTCCCCGGTGCTATGGTGATCGATACGAGATCCGCACGATGTCTAGGAGTGCGGAATCCTCCTATACTCGTTTATGGTGTTGGAGACGAAGAATACGATAACACACAAACAAACACACAAACATAATAACCAGATCTACAGACCGCTTTATATATTAATCAAAACAAATTACATACCGAAACAGAAAACATGTTACGGCCGACCCGAGGTGAGCTCTACCTCGGGTCTGCCCACGAGACTCTCCCTATCTGTTTTTCTCTAGACAACTATCCTGCTCTCACTCTCTCTTTTCTGATCAACAACTTTAACCCTAAACATAACACACATATATATACATAAATATCTTCGCAGGCTTGGGCTTGGGCCTCAAGGTGACGTTGTTCTAACTTCACCAACAGTTGAAGTTGCCCTAACTTCACCAACACGTGAAGTTGTTCCTAACTTCACCAACACGTGAAGTTATCCTAACATCACCAACACGTGAAGTTGTTCCTAACTTCACTAACAGGTGGTGAAGTTGTTCCTAACTTCACTAACAGGTGGTGAAGTTGTTCCTAACTTCACCTATGGCGAAGTTGGCTCCCTGCACAACTTCTCCCCAGCCGGTAGGAATTGAATAGCGACGGTCACAAAATGCACCAATAGACTCCTCCTTGACCGTTGCTCTCAATTCTAACAAACACTAAAGATCATCTGTTACAAAACATGCACCAACAGACACCCCCTTAACTGATGATCTTCTGTGTTCTTCATCTGGTAGTACTCGATCTTCAGACATTGAACTGTGATCTTCAAGGTTGAACTTCACATATACATGCAACATCAATCCTGTCCTCAACCAGCAGAGTCTGAAACTGTCTTTTAGCTTCACAAATCTACCAATCACCCGGCGTCTTCCATATTAGATATCCCCTTCAGTGTAAGCCCATCCAAACTATATCGATCGAGATCTTTGATCTGCATCCCGGTGCCTAATCAATCATCTCAACCATTCGGTTCGTAAGATAAGGTTCAATCTTCAACTACTCAACAACAAGTGATCAGTTTCATCACAAAACCACTTTGATAGAATCTAACACACATGCCCTGTAATAATCATTAAAAGCTTAACCAAGCCTCTATGATCTTTATTACCCGAGCTTCCATGATCTCCAAAAATATTATCACCAGATTTCTCCTCAATGATCCTCCTTTCATATGAACGACATATGAAAATTTTCGTTCAAGAAAATTTCCCGAAAATACCTTTTTTTTTGGAATACCATATCTTGAATGTAGGAGGAAAAAGGAAAAGATATCGATAACTTCACCTAATAACTTCACCTGATAACTTCACCCCTCTTTAACTTCACTAGCTGATAACTTCACCACCTAATAACTTCACCACCAGATAACTTCACCCTTTGTTAACTTCGCATGGGTTTAACTTCGCCTGGCTTTAACTTCACCTGACTTTAACTTCTTCTAGCTTTAACTTCGCCTGGCTTTAACTTCACCACCTAATAACTTCGGCAAAACCCTAAAATTCGAGCGATAACTTTGCCAAAACACTGTAACTTCGCCGTTTCCATCTTCCCTAACTAAAATCAGATCTGAAACGGGCCAGAAACACCAAAACGCAGGTCTCGAACCATAGCATAAGAGCCTACGGCTCTAATACCACTTGTATGTCCCCGTTGCGATGTGATCGATACGAGATCCGCACGATGTCTAGGAGTGCAGAATCCCCCTAGACTCGTTTATGGTGTTGGAGAGGAAGAACCTCCCAATGCAACATACCCTTGCATTCTAACATTTTCATTTTCCCTACCAGAGTCACTATCCTCCTTTCTCCACTGGTAATTAAAAGGAGCCACATAATCTTGATTCAACAAATTACCAAACAAAGCTCTGAATTTAGGAACTTGATCCTCATCCTTATTCCTATAAGTCTTAAGTTTAGCACACCCAGTGACAGATATGTGAGCTAGCTTCAACATCTCCCCAGAATTATCAATACCAGGAAATTGATGATCGATAATCAGCTGAATAAATCTTGGATACATCAACCATTTTTTATTGAAATAAAGCTTTATGTGTTCAAAGATAACTTTGAAAATTTATACTTTAGGTTCAAGCATAAGGCAGTCATCATGCACATTTGATAATCAAGAATTTCTTCATATCCACCCTTCCTGTGACCAAAGCAGTGAACTATCACATGTACCAAAAACTTGTAAGGCCTTGATATCCCTATCTTCGAGAATCCTTTGTTCAATTCATTTTGGTACCCCATCCTTAACATACAACCTTTAACCATTCGCTCATCCAATGTCGTAGGATCAATAGATTCGTCCCCAAGTTTCAACACATCTCTTATCACTTGCTCAGGAACTATGATCTCCTTCTTGACCACAGATTTTATACATTCCTCTTCAAGATTTGCATTACTCCAAAATTTAGCAATCATCTCCTTGATAATTACAGTGTTTGTTGTGATTGCTTTAAAGATTCTTGATCTCTTGAAGAATGACAAAATAACACGAAATGGTTCCATCTTGTCGTCAGAACCATCAAGAAAAGCACAGATGTTATGGTTCGCATCAAAACCTTACTTCTGACCATCTGGACATACACAATAAAACGTATAAGTTCCACAAGTAACATACATGATTCTTCAACGTATAAGGTCCACGAACGTATAAGTCTAGTTTCATGTGTAACCTCATCAACGTATAAGATCATCATCCGTATAAGTCCGTTTAACATATATGTCCAGTTCATTGACAATGAACGGATAATCAAAGAAACGGATAAGTATTTTGATCTTATCCGCCGTGTAAGTTCATCAAACTTATACGCCGTATATGTATTCAAATGACTTATGCGTTTCAACCTAGGCCAAATCACAATTGATCAATTCAGACAGCAATAGACATGAATGTATGGACAAACAGGTTCGAAATTACAACGTTAACCCAACATAAAACAAACCCTTATGAAAATAGATCAGATTAAGTTCGATTAAGACCATAGATTAAAGAATATTATACATCGTTCAAACCCATTCACAGATCTGTCATATAACCATGTATATATACCTTGAATGATACTTGTAGAATGCGAATCAACCACAAGTACAATTAGAAATCAATAGCACACAGTTATACGGAAAGATGATTTGAACTGCGAATCAGCGTGTAAGTCTCAAAGTGTATACGTTTGAAAATAATGAGAACTTTCCGTATAACCTTCCTTATATAAGATGCACTTATACGCCCGTAAAAGCATTTGACCCATACGTCGTATAAGTTCAACATTTTGATTATGATCCGTCTCACGTTCTTTCACCAATAAAATTCAACAAATTTCACACATATGATTCCGATCAAGTCCAAACTAATGACCTTGATGAATCCTTGGAAAATTTTGAAACAATTTTTTCTTTGATTTTTAAACACCCAAATTCACATATTTTTGAATTTAAGCAAGTCCAAATTAATGACCTCGATCAGTTAATTATAACATTTAAATTCCCATTTTTGAAAAAAAATTTCAGAAAACAACCTCTTGATTCCAATTCTTGGATATCTAGACCCGAATCACCATTCACAAAAATCGAAAATAAAACAAAAATAAAGACCTTTTTGGTTTATGAACGAAAAGAAGTAATCAAGAAAAAAAATATATCAAACTAAGAACGAGTAATAGACTGAAACACATATTTTTGTGAGTTGAGCAAGGAATCATAATGATTAATTCGTTCTTCCATCACGGTTTTCAGTTTTATTATGTCTAATGTTAGCCGGTTATGGATATTGTTGTCCACTTAAACTTTTGTAAGAAAAGATTCAGAAATATCAGAACATGATCAGTTTCTAATTTTGATTCAGGCTTATTTTGATTTTTACCATATCACCCCAACTTGACTTAAACCTTAAAACCAGCAGATCAAAAATTTTAAAATTTTAACTTTTTGCATTCATAGCAATTTTACAATCAAACATCACACCAAGTTTCCTTTGCCAAGGATGAGTATGCACCATTTCATCTGTCAGCTTACATACATCGTATTCCCCTGTGGTCCGTTTCTTAATGGTATTAAGACGTGCGCAAGGGAGGAATAATGTATGACTAACAAATTTGATCAAGTCAGTAGTTACTTTTTGTACATTTGTACATAGCGATCAAGTTTAATGACTTATCAAGGGTTTGCTCGCTTGAGCAGGATTTAAAGTATTCATTTGAATACCCAGATGAAAACCACATAAAGACCTCATGGCTCCAGAAGCCTAATGCACTTTATTAACACTTTATTTTTGGTGAACTGCTGAAATATAAGGCTTGAGTATGACAGGATATTACATTTATGCCTTCGTTACCAAGACTTTTGCTAGAATACTAACCCATATTTCAACATGGCTATTTAGGTTTATATCACTTATTCCATTACTTGTTTGTTCAAAATCCAACCCATACACCGAACATTAAGCAATAGACTTTTATTCTTCAATTTACCGGATTTGAAACAAGACAATCAATGTACTATCATATTCAAAACTCATTTTAATGAGAAAATTTTTATTGTTTTTGAACTTTTCACATTTTTCAATGTTTTTGGCTTTTAAGAAAAATTACCAAACGACCCAGTTACTTTACATTCTCAGGTAAATGACTCTCCCGAATATCAGGACCAAACATATACAAGTATATATATCCTTTAAATGTGAGAAACTGTCATAATTTTCAACATAAGGTACCAAATGCCCAGTTACTTTCCACTTTCAGATAAATGACTCTCCCGAGTAAATGTCAGGACCAAACATATACAAGTATATGTTCTTTAAGTATGACTAACTGACATAATTTTCAGCGAAAGAATTTGACATATTTGGATGTTTTTGGTTTTTCTCTATACATACTGAAATCACAATATTTTTGTATTTTTTTCAGACCATTTCTCCCCCTAAAATCAAAAACCATTTAAAGAAAATATTTACAAAGAAAATTTGACTCGGTGAATGATTAATCAAAGGTCGGAATCCATAACATCGGTATAACTCAGTCTCCCATCGCCCATAGACTTTATACCATTAAGCCCCAACAAATACAAAAATCTGTTTTTATCGAAAGCTTTAGTAAAAAGATCAACTTTTTGTTCATCGGTGAGAATTTTGTCTACGGTAATCAACTTCTTCTCGTAATAGTCACGGATGAAGTGATACCGTATGTTAATATGTTTTGTTTTAGAGTGACTTACCAGATTTTTAGTTATGGAAATGGTAGCAGTATTATCTACAAAAATAGGAGTAGTAAGAAAATTCAAACCATAGTCACGCATTTGTTGTTGTATCCACATAACCTGGGAACAGTAGCTAGAACCAGCTACATATACAGCCTCACAGGTGGATAGGGACATACTCGTCTGCTTCTTACACTACCATGTCACCAACCTGCTACCAAATAATTGGCAGTCGGCGGTGGTAGATTAAGCGTTCTACTTGCAGCTACCCTAGTCAGAATCAGAAAATGATCTCAGCTCAAATACATCGTCCCGAGGATACCAAAGACCGACCCATGGATTCCCCTTAAGATACCGAAGTATCCACTTCACCAACCTTAGGTGAGAGACCCTTGGACTTGATTGATATCGGGCACAAAGACACATCGGATACATGATTTCTGGCCTAGAAGCAGTAAGATACATGAGGGAACCAATCATAGAACGGTAGAATGTTTCATCGGCCTTCTCTCCGGTGGAATCAAGAACAATTCCATGATTAACCGGAATAGGAGTGCTACTCGGCGATGAGTCAGCCATGTTGAGTTTTTCAATGATATCATTAACATATTTTGTCTTGTGAATGAAGATCCCATCGGACTCTTGTTCGACTTGCATTCCTAAGAAAAACTTCAACTCTTCCATAGCGCTCATTTCGAATTTCGACTTCATAACCTCCTCAAAATCTTTGCACAACACATCATTCGTTGAGCCAAAAATGATATCGTCCACATAGTCCTAGACTATCAGCAAATGACCATCTATTTCCTTTGTGAAGAGTGTACAATCAACGGTGCCACTAGCAGATGTTGACACAATGTGTCATACCAAGCTCTCGGAGCTTGATGTAGATCATAAAGAGCTTTGTCGAGCAGGTACACTTTGTCTTTGTGAATCGGATCGACAAACCCCGGTGGTTGTCCTATAAAGACTTCTTCTCCCAATTTACCGCTCAGGAAAGCAAATTTAACATCCAACTGGTAAACCATGAATCCCTTCCAATATGCAAAGGCTAAGAAAATTCTAATTGCTTAAAGTCTAGCAACGAGAGCATAGACTTTGTTAAAATCAATTCCTTCCCTTTGATTTTAGCCAAGAACCACTAATAGAGCCTTGTTTCTGACAATTATACCATTTTCGTCCCTTTTGCACTTGAAAATCCACTTGGTATTTAATGCATCTTTTGTTATCTAGTAGATTAACAAGTTTCCATACACCAAGTTTTTAAAATTGCAATAATTCTTCTTGCATTGCATTGACCCTACTCTCTTCAATCAAAACTTGTTTATATGTCTTCGGTTCAACTAGTGAAATAAAAAATTTAAATGAGAACATGTTCTGAAGAGGAGCAACTTCAGAATAGTAACAACTCAAACTTTGGTCATTCTGACTTTGAGTACGAATACCAGAATTAAGATCTCCAATTATATTCTCTTCCGGGTGATATGATAACGTTCAAGGCATAACTTTATCAAGAACTACCATATCATTTTGAAGATTCGTGATATTTTCATCATTAGTCACCACATTAGAAAGCACAGAATCAGTAGCAACAGGATCAGAAATAACGACATAGTTTTCGGTTGAATCAATGACTCAATCAAATCAGAATGATCTTCACCATCATCGTCAAAAGAAGGTGTAGACGAAGTATCATCGACATGGTTATCAACATCAAGAATCGGATCTTCGTTAAAGATTGGAACTTCTTGTGTATTATTGTCTTCGTGAAAAACTTCACTAGAATATTGTTGAAATAACAGTGTGGCCATTTCATTAGTAATTTTTTCTTCAGGAAAAGAGAAACAGCTGCACGAGCTATCATAATCAAACATCCATGAATCACATTTTCTTTGAATAGGAGTAGCATACCTTTGACAGTCCACATGTTGTACTTGCACAATACGGTTGATGCTAGGTAAAAATACTCTTCTTAAATGACTAGCATCACGAGAAACCTTCCACTGGCTTTGCATCAAATTTACCATCAGGATCCAGAACAATGCATTGGGATCCGAACGGCTCAAGCCACTTCAAAGTAGGCTTACGTCTATTAAGTAGCTCCAAACAGGTTTTGTCATACTTCTTTAGTGTTTGGACATGGTCAAGAGTGTAACAAGCTGAGGCTACAGCTTCAGACCAGAAACTCACAGGTAATTTCCAATCTGCGAACATCGCCCTAGCTGTTTCAATCAGAGTACGGTTCTTTCGTTCAGCAACACCATTTTGTTGTGGTGCATAAGGAGTGTTGAACTCATGAGGAATACCTCGCTCATTACAGTATTGAAGCATATGATTGTTTCTGAACTCGGTACCATTTTCGCTCCTAATCCTTTGGATTGGCAAGTCATATAACTTCTCAAGCTTTTTGAACAAAATCATCAAGTCGTCAAAAGTTCATCCTTGGATTTATGAAATATTACCCATGAAAAACGTGAGTAATCATCAGTAACCACCAAGCAATAAATTTCCCCGGTGATACTTTTAACATTCACATGCCCAGATAAGTCCATATGAACCCTCTCAAACAGTAAGTTGATTGTATTTACAGATTTTTCCGGGTGTGACTTCTTCTTTCGCTTACCCTTCTTGCAACTCAAACACTCCGAACTCAAATGAAAACCTTTAAGATTCAGTCCTTCAACCAATTGATTGTGAACAAGATAGTTCATTTTCCAAACATTGATTTGACCCATGCGACGATGCCATAACACAGATTCTTTTTCAGATGCTTTGGTGACAATACACTGAACAGTGCCTTATGTCGATGAAGCAACATTCATGTTAAGCACGTAAAGATCATTTTGTCTTGGTTCTTTCATCAAGATCCACTCTTCTGGAATCTTATACCCAGGCTTAAGAATCAAACAATCTTGATTTGTAAAATGCGTTGAGAAGCCTTTGTCACAAATTTGAGATATGCTCAGTAAGCTAGTCTCAAGCTTTGTGTTGTTATTCACATTTTCAAGCATTACTTTCCCATTCGATAACGTTCCTTCTCCAACAATTTATCCTCCTCGATTTCCTGCAAATCCCACATACCCTCCTCGAATAGATTGAACATTATTTAACAGATGGAGAGTTCCAGTCATGTGTCGAGAGGCTCCACTATCCATATTCCGACGTGAGTCATTGGATCTTAAAAGCCCCTACAAAAATAAGCAGCTTTGTGAAACAAGGAAACCCAAGCCTTCTTGGTCTTGGGTTGTTTCATTTTTTTCATTTAAAACTACCTCCAAATCAACATATTCATAATCAGACAATGAATCATCAGATGAACATGTACTCGATGAAACAAAAACTTGTTCATCAACTTGATTAATAACTTCATTTAAAGACTCAACATATTTTTCATCAACTGGATTAACAATTTCATTTAAAGACTCAACAGCTTGGTTATCAGTTGGATTAACAACTTGTTCATTCGGTGATTTATAATTTTCATTTTGCCACCCAGTTCTGACCAGCAGAACCTTTCTTTTTATAAAAAACATCATTTTTCTTAACATTCGAAGATTCACCCACTTCAAAAATCTTTTTGACTTATTCCTTGTCTACACATCTCTTTAAAATCTTAACTGGTGGAGGTGTAGGTTTAACCATAGGAACTTTAACAAATGGTTTTTTGTTCACCACATGTTTTCCTTCTTGACAAAATCTTTTACGACACGAATAGAACAAATGTCCTTCTTCATTACAACAGAAACACCTCCTCCTATCAACAAATTTGTTAATAGAATGAACATGATTTTCTTGACTCTCTTTTTCAGCCTTGAGTTTATAAAACTCATCATTTCATTGCCTTGTAAAGATAGCCTCTTTTTGTTCCTTAGAGGTCTCTCCTTTAACAAAAACAATCTTTTGAAAACTATCTTGTGGTTTTTCCACCTTTTGATTACCCTCTTTGAAACCAATACCTTTTCTTTTATAAAAAAACTGGTTTTAGCAAATCTGGAATTCTGATTACCAGTTTTACCATTTGATTGGGGTTTAGTTTTCTCAAATTGATTACCAATTTTAACACTTTCATTGGATGAACTTTTTAATTCAAATATCACAAATTTAGCAGCTGGTTTGCCTACCTCACTATCACAATTAGAACTAGGAACAGATTGAATAACTTGCTCATCACATGAAATATCATGTTTTCATGAATCAGACACCACATTCAACGCCATGACGAAACCTTGGGGTTATTTTGGAACATAAGAACTCCAAATTGGTGGCGGAAAACATGATATTTTGGAATCTCTTTTGGAACAATGTGATCCAAAACATATTGAGAAGCAGAATAACTTTTCAATTATGTTTCAATTCTTTCAATCTCAATTTTAGCCAGTTACAATTCTCTTTTCAGTTCTGCTTTCTGATCCACATGTCTATTAATGGCAATTTGCTTATCTTCAACGGTATGAGTGAGCATAGAAATCGTTTTGTAATCTTGCAAAATCTTATTCCACAAGTTTTTCTCACACGGTTGAAGCTTGTCATAAGCCTCTTTCACATTTTGAAATTCAAGAAGCATTTTGTTATAATCATTTTTTAGCAAATTAAAATCATTTATCAACGAATTAATAACAAATTCCTTTTCTTCATTTGATTTACAAATGTGTTTAATTTCCTCAGGAGAAAATTTTACCTGACTAGCCATGTTTGCTTGAAGAATAGGTGCATCATGAATTACTTCTTCATCTGAATCTTTACTAGCTTCACTCTTTGAAGTATCTTGAACTCCATCAGTCTCACTAGTCTCACCATCAGTCTCACTAGTCTCCTCCTCTAGATCATCATTAATTCCAAAGTCAACCTTTCCATGTGGGACTTCTTCGCCATTGAACCAACCTGCAAAACTTTCAAACACATCAGGTGGCAAAAATGACTTAAAGTTTTCATAGGAATCGATTCAATACTTTTAGGAGAATCCTCAGCAGAAATATCTTCAGCATCATTCAATCCTTCAGTGACATCAGCATTTTCTACATCATTCTTGTCCTCTTGTTCTTTAACTTCTGAATATTCACCCACTATTTCTACCACATTAGTTTTATGAACCACAGAATTCCAGTTAAACCTCTCATCAAGTTGAGCATGACAAGTCTTTGAAGACGAAGCTTCATTTTTCTTTTCAGCTTGTGTAGGTGAAATTTGATGATAAATTTCTTGTCGGTTGTAGTCTCGGCCAAACGGATTAGGACTTGAATCTCCAACTTCTGGATTAGTACACTCTCTCTTAAAATGTCCCTTTTCTTTGCATCGAAAGCATCTGACCTTTGACTTATCAAAACCAAGCTTAGCAGTAGTTCCATCTAGACAATTCTTTCCAGTGATTTCCCTAAACCTTTGAGCTCTCCTCACCACACTTGCGATACACCAACGAATGTCAAGCATTTCCATCTCCTCGGAGTCGATTTGATCATAATCTTCTTTTGTCAAATTATAATTCCCAATACGACCCGTGATCAAAAAATTGTATGACTCCAAAACAGATCCTAAGAAATACATGTGTTCTTGAACATTCTCCATAATTAGTCCATTGTTGTTTTTGATATTTACAGCAATGTCGTATTGAACAACTTCAAATGGATAACTCATGGTCTTTGGTGATTAATCATGAATAGCAGATGTTGTCGAATTAGTTCCAACATAAGAGCTTGTAAAGTGAGGTATGTTCAAAGGTTAACTTGATTGAGAATTCTCACAAAAACTACTATCAGTAACATAAGGAGTTTGGATCTTCTGGCTTGGAGCAATCACATATTGTGAAGAGTTAAAGTACAAACCAATGCCTTGAACAACTGATGAATTCTTCATTTTTTGTTTCTTTCTTAACTCAAGTTCATGTGCTTCTAACTTCTTAATAAAACGGGCTAAAGTCAATCTTGTATAATTGATTGGATTTGATTGTTGAATCATTATAAAGCTATTCCAATCATCAGACAAAGCATCAGTCAGCTTGTCAATGTATTCATACTCTTCTTTGTCAATCCCCAATCTCTTCATCTCGTTCACAAGATGACAATATCTTTCAATCAGTTGAGGCATCGATTCACCTTTGACCATGGTGAAAGCGTCAAACTCTTTCTTAATCAAACCCATCTTTGACTTTCTCATGTCGGCATTACCTCTATCTTTATTCATTAGAACCTCCCAATTGAATGACAAGATCCATTGTGTTGCAGTAATTGAAAGATCTCAGATTTGATTGATTGTTGAATCAAATTCATCATCTTTTTCTCAAGAATGAATCTAGCCTTATCGGCTTCAGTAATTTTAGATAATATCTGACTTGTGCCATTTTCATTCCTCGGAATGATGTATTCAGTTTCAACAGCTTCCCACGTGTCATAGTTCACAGCTTGTACATACGTTTCAAAATTATTGTCCCAATTAGGATAATCTTCCATCCTAAGTAATTTCGGGGGCTTGGTTGATGTCCCCATTTCATTTTCCAAGTTTATGTTCTAAATGATCGGTGAAGCATGTGTAACAAATGCATTTAAGTGTTTTATCTTTGAAAAATCAATAACAAGTGTATATCAACTTTTTGCGTAAAATCTTGATCACCATATACCTCCGACAATGTATATACCACACCAACGTATAACCTTCTAACAAGTATAACCTTGCTTACACGGAAACCTATATACCCGTATAACCCTTTATCATCGTATAAACCACTTTATCGTATATCAACTTATACGAACCAAACTCAACCGTATATCCAAATCAGCGTATAACAAGTCAGCGTATACCACCAACGTGTAACACCTTATGCGTCCAAGATCTTACGCATCGTAAACCATCTTATGCGCTCAAACACATTACACGAACATACAACAACTTATACGCGCGTGTATCAACTTGTACGCCAAACAGAGAACTTATATGCGAGTTTATCAGCTTATACGCCAAACAAACAACTTAAACGCCAAAAGAAATTGTTCTTCATTTTGAATTTGAAACTTGAATTTGAGCTTGAAATGATACAATTCACTCTTGCAGAAACAACATATATGCATCTACGATCATCATCCTCAATGGAATTGAAAAATCATCAAAAAACCAGAGAATAATCAATGAATATGTAACCGGGTAACTTGTTAACTTTTGAATCTTCAAAATTTCATCAATTGACCTAGAATGTGTTATAATCAGTAGTAAATATGAGCCTTAGGCTCATATACCACTTGTAAGAACATCATCCTCATCATGGAAAACATCATGTACTTGAACACGTAAAGATTATGATCGATTCGTTTATATTTACTATACGATACGAAATAGCAGAATTATATCATAAAGATGTTACAACACAATCACTCATAAGCTTCACTTATATTGATATAACAATGAGAGTACAAATCTGATCAATCTGTCAACTGTTCCAAAATATGAACATGAAAGCCCTATTTATATTCTACAGTGACAACGTACGTATAAGGTGTAGTCACCGTATAAGCTTATACGCTTCCTGCCTTATACGTTTCACTTTACATAGTTTCAAATCACCCCGTATCAAACATACAAATGACATTATAAGCCCACTAGACCTAGCATTAGACAAATATGCTCTAACAAATTTGACCCGTCACAACATTGATCTGCACAAAACCAAATCGATTACATCTCTTCGAAAAGGTGGTGTTGTAGGCTTATGTTGACTGTTAAACAAACAATAATCTTTGAAATGTAGGATTGCACTTTTTAAAATTTTAAAGTCTAACTTATAACAGAACTGTCCTTTATGGCATACAGTGGTTGCAAATTTCAACTTGCCTATCAAATAGCCTTAAGAGTTAAGAATTTCAAAATAAATATGAGAATCAAATTTGGGTTGAACTTGAATAATTACCAATTTATCCCTTGAGAACTATAACCTGTAATATTGTCTTTCATATATGTACTTCCTCTTGTCACTATATCCTGTGCAATCAACGTAGCTTTTCACATGTGCATATATGCTAGATGAATCTGGATTAAGCTTTTGGGCCTAATCACAATTTATATTCACAAAACTTAAGAAGAATAAATAAGTAAACAACTTATATATAAATGTAACTCACCTATCCAAGCTACTGGCAAGGCCTTGAATTGCCTTTTAATGAATTTCTCATTGTAGTTGTAAGGAAACAAAGCACCCTGAAAATAAGTCCGAACCCGTATGCGGAGCCTGACTTGTGTCAGAAAAATAAAAGCAGACAATCATCATTATTATTCTAAGTAATTACCGATTCTAAACTCTTGGATAAGTCGTTTCCTGTTCCAAGAGGTGCAGTTGCAGTAGGCAGGACCGACCAGCTTCATTAAGCTCCCCTAGAAACCAAAGGACCCAAACCACATTACTGGTACATTACCAAACTAAAGCTAGTGGGTCGTTTCATGCTGGAGCGTTAAAGGTAGTCCAGGAGTAAAGACGGTGATTATACATGTAATATATATATATATATATATATATATATCTATAATGCGAAATAATTAAATTACCTTGTACCAATTCAGAGGTTGCTTTTGAGCCACTAAGAACATAGTAGTTGTGTGCAATATTATAAAGATTCTAGGCTGCATCTGCTTAATATATAATGATCATAACTACATGTGGATCAATCAATTAACAATCACATTAAAAATAACAAAGCTATTTCAAAATTTGATTAAGTTATCTAGAAATGTCACATTGTAAAATATTTAAAAGAAACGTTCTAGAAATATTAGCAGCATTATGTTCGGTAGCCAATTTGTCTACTTTAAGTAAACCTACATCATATCAACCACTTCAAGATTGTATTAATAAAGTGTGTGATTGCTTGTAAGGATGAAAACTTTATTTGTGATTGAAGATTGCTCATTATAGTACATACCTATGAAAAAAGGCAAGCTAACCTGGGATTCCTCAAATTACACGTGGAGGGAAGTTGTGAAAACCCATTTGCAGCCGACCAAACCCTGAAACATCATTGTCTTCGTCGGATCAGGCCACCTCCGTGTTTCGCCATTTGGGCTTAATGTTATCGATTAAGCGCAGCGGCGGATGCTTCAAACCAGTTTGAAGAAGAAGCAGGAAGCGGATAGTCGTATCACCATTTTAGTCTGAAACCCATGTCGCCATTATTTCAAGCCTAAGCCGGCATTGGACATATGTATACATTGTGATAGCCAATCGACAATTGGCAGAGCTCATAGCACAACGTATAATGGAATTATCATTGTTGACTATGCGAAGTCAAAGGATAATATTGCGGATCCGCTAACAAAAGGCCTATGTAAAGAGTTAGTTCAGAACTCGTCCATGGGAATGAGACTGAAGCCCTTGAAAAATTAAAGTTCATACGAAGGAAACCTATCTCAACAGATTGGAGATCCCAAGAATTGAGTTCAATAGGAAAACCTAATTGTATGAATTAGTGTGGTCAATGTGGGAGAGATAACCCTGCAATTTTAGAAGGAGTTTACTACATAGCTAGGTAACCTTCCTAGTCCATTCCTAAAGTGACAAGTGTGAGGCTAAGCATATGGCTTTTAATGATTCGGCCAAGGTAGTCATACATGGTGAATCACCTATGTGAGAGAGAAGTGGGGTCGCTTCAAAGGGTGTTGTTGGGCACAATACTTAATAGCTCTTACAGAACCAGGCGCATGTTCATGACCATAATGAACATAACTATGAGGACTTGACTTTGTCAGGGAGAGTCTTGTGTGAAGTGTATTGTCGTCTACACAAACGGCAGACGAGTTCAAAGACATCACTGTCTACTCAGAGCCAGTGGGCTAAGGGGCTGTTTGGTTCATTCAAATATAAATGAGTCAGATCTGAATAAGCCTCTGTTCCATTAAGCAACAATAATAAGTTTGAATGATTCATACCTAATTTTAACCATTCAGATGTTTTTATGTTTGGAACCAAACAGTCTGAAGTCTAAATGAATTAGATGTAATCATCTAAATGGTCCCGTTAACAAACAGCCTCTAAGTATGCTTCATAAGCAAAGGTTCAAAGGATAACACCTACCTATTGTATGCATAATTCAACTGCTAAAATCTAATCGGAATAATGTTGTTGTTTCGACCTCTATTCATGTGGGGGATTGTTGGAAGTTTTAAGTAAAAGTGTGTGTGAATGAAGTCTTAATAAGGAAGTGGTAAAGGTTGTCCCACATCGGATTGGGAACAAAATAATGAGTGGTATATAAGGTAGAGCCTTTACCACTCATTTGAATCTTTATGACATGTTTTACCACAAAACCTACGCGCGCGCAGGGGGTGAAAATTTATGTTTCTGGACTAGAAATTCATCGAACTCGTGCGTGCCCGTCCGTCCTGCGGACAATAATGCAGCTCCAAAAACCCGAGCCCGCGTGAGACGATTTTTTGAATTCGTTTTTGAAATTCAAAATCTGTTGGTCTGGTCAATACTATTAATGATTATGATTATTATTATTCAGTTTTCAATTATGCACTAATCGTCATTATATAAATATTATTATTCTTTAATATTCTTTAATGGTCATAAATCATAATTGATTATATGATTATGATTCTTGGTTATAAATACCATGACCATTCTTCAGTTTAGACACACCAACATAAACACTTCATCTTCCTCTTTGCTGCAACAGTATTATTTTCGTTTTCGTTTCAGGCAAGTGATCGAGTCCGGCAAAGCTACGATTCTGTTTCGAACCGGAGTACCCTGGGAACAGACCGCGAATCTGTTTAAGGAATTGTGTTAAACACAAGCCCGGTTTACTGTTTTGTTTAATTCAGTTCTTCTTTCTGATTTGTTTATACAAGATTTCTAACATTTTTTGCAAGTTTTTGTTTGAGAATGAAGGTGAAATTATCTGACACTCGTGGAAACTGATCAAAACTAAGAGAATAATATCTTGTGAACTTGAAGCTTATAGACCGTGAAGTTTATACGATGCATATGTTATGTGCCGCATAATTTATACAACGTATAACTCATATGAATTCAAACATTAAAAATACATTCCAAACACTGCTATCTAATACAATACAAGACCTAAGCAATAGACATTATGCACTAACAATTTGATTATGTAGAAGACTACTAGTTTAATGGAATGATATATATGAAGACAAGAGTGACATCCAAAGAGTTTCAGGTATGTATACAAGATTACTAGATACTTTGTTTATTTACAAATATAATTATTTTTTTATACTGTTTTAAATTATGATGAACATCTCCACATGTTTCTAAAAGCTACAAGTACTCATTACTATACATGTTTTTTCTTTTAATTATATTTAGTTGATATAGAAAATATTATTCTTTATAAACAAATGGATTTTGATGAGGGGATTGACAAGAAATGAAGTTATTATATGAAAAACGCTACAAAATCATATAAGTATTATATTGCTTTTGATTAATTTATAGTTTATAATTTGATAAAACGTACTTTATATCGTTATCTATTATAAAGCAAATTTTGATAAGGGGACAAGCAATGTACATATTGTATGAAACACTAAGAAATTATATAAGTACTATATATATTTTCTTTTTGATTAATTTATAGTTTATGAATTCGTTATAACGTATTTTATCTCATTATCTATTATAGGTGATGAACTTAAAGCAAATTTGTTATAACTTTATCTCATTATCTATTATAAATCAGATTTTGATGAGGGGACAAGCAATGTAGCTATTATATGATACACTACGAAATCATAAGTATTATATTTTTTTATTGATTAATTTATAGTTTATGAATTTGTTTTAACGTATTTTATCTCATTATATAGTATAGGTGATGAACTTCAAACAAATTTGTTATACCTTTATCTCATTATCTATTATAAAGCAGATTTTGATGAGTGGACAAGCAATGTAGCTATTATATGAAACACTACGAAATCATATAAGTATTATATTCATTTTTATATTAATTTATAGTATAGGAATTTCTTATAACGTACTTGATCTCATTATTAGTTAGTTATGAACTTAAATCACATCTCCTTTCATCATTTCAAAATTATGAAAACATATTTTATATTTGGTATATTTTATATTTGGTGTATGTCAATATGACTGTATTAGATTTTTGTACGTAAATGGAATACGTTGATTGAAATGTACATTTGTGGATGAATAAATAATATTATATATATATATATATATATATATATATATATATATATATATATATATTGTGGTTGTACATACATGTTCTATATAATACGCGCGTTGTGTTTACTTCATTGATAACAAAACGGTTCACGACCTGTTGTGTAAATAATTATAAATGTTGGTTTTGGGCCCGTTGAATTAAGTTGTAAACGATTATAAACACTAGCTTTGTGCCGCTTATAAAAGAGTATAATACACTTGTTGTAGCCTGTTGTTAAAGTTATTACACCGGTTTTTCAACAAGGACAGTTCCGTTGTACTTAGTTACTATACAACAGTTTTTTAGCGTTATAATTTACAAATTATACACCGGCTAGAGGCTCGTTGTAAAATTTTAGAACCATTGTTAAGTGTTAAATGTCGTTTAGATATAACACACCGGTTGTTGAACCAATTTAAATATCAGATTTCATCTTTTGTAGCGCAACATATATAACAGTTTCTCGACTGTTTCAAAAACCTTAAATAACAGTTTAAAATGGTATTTTTTTTGTACCTGTGAAACCACTTTATATGTAGCCCACATAGGTCAAACAAATATGAAATGTTACTACCTTATATGCATATGTAACTATATGGGACATTTTCTCGCTGAGCTCCATACACAAACGAAAACAAAAAATTACACCATACCCCTCCGCATCGCGATGTGTCAGCCCAGTAGTATTGATATAAATACAAACATAAAGAATGATAAAAGATATACATTTGTTTATTATTGAGCATGAGATAACTATTAGCCCATTATTAATACATAAAGTTATATTTTCGTATTAATATAACCCATTTGAATATTTCGTTCAGCCCAATCCACAAAATCACTAGCAAGAGGTAATTGTGTCAACTAGCCAGTCACCCTACCCAAGTTGCCAGTAATGGTATAGTCGATTGTCAAAATAATTACCCGAGGGTTAGTTGATACCGCCCCTAGTCCCCTACGTTGAAGAAAATAAGAAAACATATATTTCTTATGCGTGAAATCGAGCGTGTATCTGTAAGCTTGGCCCAGGTGGTAGCACCTCCCCGTGACGCTCGGCCCCAAAGATAAAAATCCCTGAACGCGTTACTACTATGAATGTGTTCGAGCTTCAATTTATTTTCTCCTTTAAAAATAATACAATGGAGAGAAGATGTCGGTTGATGGTGGTGACCATGATGCCTGATGGTGTCGCCTGAGATGGCCGTGACAAAGTGGTGGAGCTGGCTAAGGGTTTTCTAATGAAGAAGATGAGCGTCATGACATAAAACAGAGATTTGTTTTTCTTTTTCTTTATAATTGGGACTAAAAGTTAGAGCCCAAAGTAAACATTCTGAAACTGTTTTAATGGCCCTGTTTCTTTTTATCAAGTCTTGTATTTTAATTTTTATTTTTAAATTCAAATTATGTTATTTTGATTTTATACTATGTTACTTTGTTTTAAGAAAGTTTAGTTAATTTAATTAAATAAAAATAACATAAAAATATTTGAAAGATGGGTTGGGATGTAAAATAAACATTTTCAAGGTTAAAAGATTGACAGGGAAGAAATGATTTTACGATGAAGTGAAGGAGAGAGTGTGAAAAATGGTTAAAGATAAAGTAAGGGGCGTTAATTTATTCACCTGTCATGTAACACCCTACACTATATAATCATAATTATTACATAAAAAGTTAAAAGTCTCTCTAAGCAATCATCAGCTATTAACTAAAAATTAACCGAATCATTGTTTTAAATTCAACTAATTGTAAGTTTTTTAATTTTAATATATATTATTTATTAATGTTACTTTTTTATATATTTTTGGATATTGATTTTGTAGACGGACGGAAAAAAGTTTAAATTGAAACTACGATACACACGACTCGTAAAACTATTTTCAAATCTTTAAATAGGTATTTTCGCATTTTTTCCTCGGGCTCTTCACCCACTAGAAGCTAAACGACTTAATTTTACCAACCATGTTATTAAGGTAAATTGTCTTATTATCAAAAACTAAAGCATGCAGTACATGCCATAAATACTTTTGCTTTCCATTAACTTTTCATTTATTTTTTAAAGCAATATATATTAAATTATTAAAACTATATATATTGCTAATACAACCAATATGATATTTTTATATAAATATATTTGATTATAAATAAATTTAATAAAATCAAATTTCTTGTAAAACAATATTTTGAATATTAGTTTCCATGTAAAATGAAATATATTGACAAGTAGGATTTTTACTTACTAAATTTACTTGATATGGAAGTCAATCCTTGTTTTTGATTTTGCAAAGACAATTACACTATAATATGCTACTAAAATATGGTTACCTTTAGTTACTCTTTTCTTCTTCTAAGAGCAAAATTCATTAAAATAAAGTAGTTGTTTGGTGTAATCCATAATTATTGTAGGTGATTATAATAGTTTAATTTAAAAGAAGAGAGAAAGAATTAAGAGTTTGACCAAAATATGTTATGGGTTTTCAAAGCCAATCAGTTCAATCATGATCAATGTTATCGGATTATTGTTTGAGAATAAAATGGATTATAAAACCCCTAAAATAAATAAGTAGTTCCATCATTGAAGGCTATACGGTGTGGATTGCTGAAGTGGGCCGCCCAAATTGAGGCCGCCAGCAAACACCACTCCATTGTTGTTGGGCCGCCCAAATTCACAAATTAATAAATTTTTTATGGAGATTTTCACGATGAAATTGTCTCCCAACTTCAACATCTTCCCCTCATTTAAACAGACTGTTAATTTGTTGAATCTAAATAGAGAAGAAGATGGAAAATTGGAATTTGAGTATCAGGTTGAGAAGATCAGAAATTGCAGGCCGATAGGGTGGAGTTCTGAAAAACAAAGTATACTCTTTTAACATGATGTGTTTTAATTTAATATTTTAATTGTAATATTTCTTTAAAAACTTTTAATAATTATTTAAGTAGGTTAAATAGCTTTTAATAAATAACTTTTTTGCTATTTTTCTTAAAAACTAACTATTGCATAGGTTTGTATAATACTTTTTATGAATATCCTGGTATTAATTTTAACGAGACATATTTGTTTTGAAAAAAAAAATATGTTTTGTCCCGTAAACGACCATGACACGTGCTTTAACTGATAAGCTTATCGAAATATATTAATGTTTCTTTGAGTACCGATGGTCACTCGAAATAATATTTTTTTAATTGTACGTTTGTAGTCAAAATTTAATATTTTTATTTAAGTTATATAATTAATTTTACTTATACCAATTTTGTTATTTTATTTGAAAAGAGAAGGAATTGATAAATTGGTGACCATTTTCATGGTATTTTGGAAGATGATGGAGTGAAGTAGTGGTGTTCAACGAATCGAATTTCGAATATTCGAATTTATCGAATCGAATTATTCGAATTTTGAAATTTTGAAGCTAGATACAAATTCGAAATAGATTCGAAAAATTCTATTCGTTTCGATTCGAATTCAGAAAAGCTAATTCAAAATTCGATTCGAGAATGGGTTCGAATTCGAATCGATCCGAATTCAGTTAGAAAAAAAATTATTTCAATTTCAAAACCAATACAAATTTGAGTTTTTTAACAACAAAAGGTACAAATTCATAGATAAATAAATCATTTAAAGTTATCACATCTTAAATATTCATAATAGTAATGTCCAATTACGTTAATTATTGACCAAAGTGATATAATTTAAATTTTTAATCTCTATAATTCAAAGAGTATGTGGTTTATATTTTCATAAGTATGTATATATATAACAAAGAGTATTCGAATAATTGAAAATCAAATTCGAACCTTCAAATTCGAATACGAGTCGAGTCGAATTTCGGCTTTTATAATCGAAATGACATTAAGCCCTGAACATTCCTTAATACCATAAATTGTCATTGTATCACCTACCAAAGACTTCAGCTTTATCAACTTACTCTTTCATGCTATATGAGCCTCAAACTCATATAGCAAATTCATTCCCAAATGACATCGAACTCTCTTAAGGTCAAATAAAAAGAGTAACAAGGAACTAACGTCCTCTAGTTCTTACAATTCTTAATAATTCTCGTACTTTAACAAAAGTATCGCTAGTGGTATCTTTCATAAGGTCTCAGGTACATAACTACATTCTTCTTAGCGTCTTCCTTTCATATTTAGCTGCATCGTTTCATGCCTTTTCAATTCAGCTACCTTGACAATCACCTATCATTCTTGATCATTTCAGCTTTCTAATCATTCGCTTCGTTACTCACGATCCCATCAAGTTTTCTTATGGAGTTAACTGTTGCAGGCATACTACATGCCTTGACTCATTCTAGTTGGCTTATCTTCGTTTCTTTCATGTTGCTTCCACTTGGATTTCGCAGTTTGGGCTGCCTTTGATGCTTCAGCGAACATTGTTGGCAATGAAGTACGAAACAAGTGAGCAAATCCCTTAGTGTATTTTGCTACAAGCTCCAAGGTGATCCTTCCACATTACTTCCTTCATTTGGAGTCCTACTGCTTCCGTATATCGTTATGTCACATATTCTTCAAAAGGCGTCTGGTTGACACGTGCATTACGAAAGCGTTCAGTACGACCTCTTCGTGCTCGCCCATTTGTAGCAGTCGTCTGTCTTATCTCTAAGGAAACACAAATGTTATCACTCTAGGAATTATTTAGCACACGATTAGTAAGGTAAGTAGTTAATGACAGTGTCCAAGTGTAATTAACACTTTACATTACTCCACAGGTACTACATACTTCCCTTTATGATTTCACCTGTGCTAGTTTCTACTTCTCACACATTCAATAAACATACATATAACCTACATTCTTATCCCTAACAATTAATCCAGCATACACACATTCTTTTATTAGAAATTAAGCTAGAAAACAAACATTCATTCTTTAGAAATTAAGCTAACATCATACATTCTTCCGCTTTCATTTAACATGCATATACATATATTTCTAAATCATTACATGAACTTAATCATGCAACTTACCGTTACCGAGCTTGCTTGAGCAACAAATGGCTTACTTGAACTGGCATCTTCTTTCTTTTCTTCTTTAGTCCCATTCTCTGTTCGAGTCTAAGCATATAGGATGCTTAATTATCTCGAACTTATGTTCTGATACCAACTTGTAAGGCCCCGGTCCCAGTGCCCTACTTTGGACATTGGATTTACTCATAAACACAGTTCTAAATATTAGAGTTAATTAAATCTTTTCGCGGAATATAAAAACATCAAACATTCATTATAAAATATTAAAATCAGAACTTTTAACTTTCAAATCATCTTAACATAAAACATCATAACTTTTGTTCACTACATGCCAGTCAGCTCAGTCCATGCCATGTGCCTCCCCCCACCCCCCACCCCCACCCCCCAAGCCAGCTCCTTCAACCTGTTTGCTTGTGTGCATACTAAAAGTCAGCTACGCTGAGTGAGTTCTAGTTCATCAGGCAACATACATTACATTCAGATACATACTTATACATATCCAAAGACACATATTAATTTCTTAACCTGCTTATACCTCATTCATACATACATACACATACATTCATACTTTATACTTTCATTCTACATACATTCATACTTTCTTTCTTTCATACATTCGTACTTTTCATACTTTCATATTTTATCTTACTTTATATATATACTTATACATTTTTAAGAGCATTACTCCATACTTCCTCGAGTATTATTAGGGCTCGGTCCCCTTTCTTCCTCGGATATTATTACGGTCCGGTCTTTTCTTCCTCAAGTATTATTAGGGCTCGGTCCCTTTCTTCCTAGGATATTATTAGGGTCTGGTCCCTTCTTCCTCGAGTATTATTAGGGGTCGGTCCATGTCTTCCTCAGATATTATTAAGGTCCGGTCCCTTCTTCCTCGATTATTATTAGGGCTCGGTTCCTTTCTACCTCGAATATTATTAGGGTCTGATCCCTTCTTCCTTGAGTATTATTAGGGCTCGATACCCTTCTTTCCATACAACCATATACCTTTTTTATAAGCTTTCATACATACTCTTAATCATTCATATAACATACATATATCATTCATGCATCATATATAAAGTCCACCTTTCCTGGAGATACGTGCAATATCCGAAGATCATTCGCGAACCGACAAGCATTCATTCATAACCATAATCACTATCACATAAATCATATAAGGCATACACTTACCACTTAAGGTAAGTGTATCAACTAATCGCATCGAGTATGCACACAACCCTGAAAACATAACAAGGAAATGGGCTAGAAACTCACATGAAAGCGATTCCTTTCTGAATTTACGGTTATGCCCTTCTAGAGTTGTGCACGGCTAACTGTGTATTAATTAACAAGCGTCACTTAACTACTCCTAACTATATTATACTTCCCGTTTTATAAACGTTACCTTTCCTTATTAATTAATTACTTATCTTCATATATCATATAAGTCCATATCTATCGTTTACGTACGTATACGCTATTTATCTTACGTTTATTTGGAAAATCATTTTAACGTGTAAGTCCTTATTGGCGTGTAAGTCATCCAACGTATAATTCGTGTAGTGTGTAAGTCTTACATATACGTTTTGTATATACATATATGGGCATACATACATATACGCCCACATACATATATGTCCATGCATACATATACGTTTATATATATATATCCACGATACATGCATACATATACGTTTATATACATACACGCTACATATATACATATATGTTTATATACATACACGGTGCATGCATACATATACGTTTATATACATACACAGTGCATGCATACATATATGTTATATAGATACTTATGCGGTCTCTTCTACTTATGCGCTGCTTTGACTTATAAGGAGTATATAATTATACACATACATGCTTATACGGATACACACACTTATACGCTAACATCATATGCGTCCAAACATATGCGCCCGTGATATAATGCTAAAAATATATGATTCCCTTGTATATTTTATTTAATATTTAATTAGTTTTTGTTCGGTTTTAGTCAAGATTTGTATACTACTAACATTATTATGTTTTGTAAGTTCCGGGAGTTGATCATGATCGAAAAGGGCGAAAACGAGTCAAAAAATGAGCCAAAAAGAGAAGCCGGAACGCGTCAGAAAGGAACCGGAAGAAGAACCGGTCAGACCGACCCCTTATTACTACATGCCACGTCGTGCGACCATGAGGGCATTTCATGGTCGCGGGGCACGACCACCCCATGTTTCCAAAAATTTTATACGTTTTTGTCAGGTTTTAGGCTCTGTTTCAGTATAAATACACCCTTAACCTTAACCTTAAAAAAACCCTACTACCACCAGACGAATTTAGAGTATATGAGAGCTATTATTCGAGTTTCTTGGCGGTTTTGAAGGCAAGAGAGCATCTATTGAAGAGTCATACGTTCAAGAGTGAAGATTACGGGTTTTATCACCTTTGATTTTCTGTTTACTCATATTTTCACCATGATTTCTTATTTATTTACCTTGTTTGATTTTGATTACATGATGCCAGGCTAAACTTTATAAACTACCTAGGTCGTGATGAACCTTTGTTTGGTTTGATTTTGATTGGGATTTCTTTTCGTTATGGATTTTATGTTTTAAGTAAATTGTTGAGTTTAATGAATATGATTACTTGGTTTTATTTGCTTAGATTTATTGTTTCACATTACCCTTGTTGATTGTTTCATAGGATAGGGTTTTGCTAGGTCATTTACTGTGTTGAGTCAAGGATTTGACATGATACAACCTAAGGGAGATTGACACTCCTTGGAAATGGCTAAGTATGAATATCGAGCACACTTGGACATTCGAGCAAGGTTTTACTTGTCCTAGCAAAGTATTTTGCCAATCGGGCAAGGTTATCTTCTTGAAGTCTTCTTAAGTGATAATCCAAGCAGGGTTCACTTTGTCTATAAAAAGTGTTCTTCAAGTCGAGCACAGTTTGCTTTCCAGCAAATCCTTGACTTAACCAAGGTTTTGAAGCCAAGTATTTGGAAGATCTAGCAATGTTTTATTAATAAACAATAGTCCAAGCATGCTTTTTGAAAGTGATCAATAAATATTCTAAGTACTTTCTCTAGCAAGGTTCAACTCCTAGCTAGCTACAGTGCTACCAGCACAAGTCAAACAGTGCTCCTAGCACACTTTGGTTTGCTCAATAAGTTATTCTTTAACAAAGAGTTGAACGGGTTCATGAAGAACAGTTTGCTCATAGGAACATATCGAGCAAATTTTTCTATGGTCAAGAAGATTGAAGTCTGCTAGGTGAGTATTTTCTTTTGGAAAATACTCTAAGTAAAGTCTACCCGGAGAACTATTCTCCAGCACACTTCAAGGTTACCAGGTCTGCTCGAAGAAGATAAATGGCACAATGTGTGCTCGAAGACCTGTTTTTACACTTAGAATGTTTTGTAATATGTTATATTTATTATGTACCAATCATTAGGGTTTCTCAAAAGGAATGATAACTGTCAGGTGGTGGCAGGCCTATAAATAGAATATTTTAGGGCACGCCTACCACGGATTTAGCCACTTTAAACTTTTCAGACCTAATGAATATTCCTGATTGAGTATGACGACTGTCCTAAGATTAGTATGGATAAACATTCCTTACAAGAAACCTAATCGATTTACATTTGTATGAAACCTTCTCTATAAATGGAAATCTTTTGAGTTATTGTTTGTGTTTGTTACATTTATTAGTCTTTAAGCAACAAATAGTGTTTGTTAGTGATTTCGCCATTAACAAACATCTATTCTTACCCTAAATAGCAAATTCATCAACCTTCTTGTCGACACAGTTTCTGTGTGGGTTGTGACATTTATTTTGAGTGCGAGTGATCAATTAAAGGGACCAACAAGTGGTATCAGAGCTTTGCTCGTTGCTGTTTGGGTGAAGAATCGTTGCTTATTGTTGATTGATTGAAGATGAAGAATGACGTGAGTTGAGTATTGTTCCATTGGATTCTGACGTTAGTAACTCTGTTTTTCTTCATTCTTCCAGATCTGCAACATTTGGTGTTTTCTTTCACTGATTTTTACTTAAAGTTTGTATTTTTATTACCAGATCTTGCTCCAATCGAATCAGAAACATTAGATATTAGAAATATTTCTCAGATCTGATTGATTTTCAAATTTGAAAAAATTTCTCTGTTTTTCTTTAAAATCACTTTACAAAATACCAAAAATATGTCTGGTTTTGAAGAGCAAGATGTCTCTACTAACAAAATTCCTAGGTTGTACAGACATGAAAATTTCATCAAGTGGAAGGTGTTGTTTGAGGCTGCGGTGTGTTATAATGACGTTGACATGTGGAACTCCATCAAGAATGGCCCATATGTGGCTGAAGATGCAAATCCTAACCAAGCCGTTGGTGATAGAATGAGAAAGGTGGATGACAGGGCTCTAGCTATGATCAAGTTGGCTCTGTCTTGGGAAATATTGACAAAAGTTGCACATCCTACAACAGCCAAGGCTATGTATGATGCAATACTTGACATGTTTGAAGTGAATTCTGAGCTGAAAAACATCAAGAAGCAAAGACTCAAGCAACAACTTGAGAGATTCAAATATAAAGACAAGGAAAGATTGAAATCAATTCTTGATAGGTGTTTAGCCATAGTGAATGATCTCAGAACCACTGATTATGTGATGACTGATACTAATTTGAACCCCAAACGGTTGTCATCTATGCCAAAGGAGTGGTATACGGCTGCAAGTTCATTCTTCAGAAACCAAACTATGAATAACTCAAGCTGGATGATGTAATATATTTTCTTCAAGCCGCTGAGATAGAGATGATTGAGAATGAAATGATAAAGGAAGAGAAACCATGTTTCCAGGTGGCCAATGCACTTATTGCACCTATGGGAAACTTGTCCACCAAAAACCAACAAATGATCCCTATCATAGAAGAACCTACTGAACATGGTGTTGATAAACCTAAAGCATTTGTTGGTGGTAGTTCAAGTAACCAAGAAAGCCAGTCAAGGTTTAATGTCCAACTCATAGATGACAATGATTCTGCCTCCATGGCAAGTGGACATTTACCATATGCTGGTGGAAACAATGGTCAAGGAAGTGAAACTCAAGCATTGCTCTCTATGTTTACAGAATCTTACAACGCATTTGTAGCCAAAAACATGATCTACACAAGTGTCATTCAAGATGATTTGGAACAGATTGATGCTGATGATATTGAAGACATGGACTTGAAGTGGCAGGCTGCAATGCTAGCACTCAGAAGCAAAAGGCTGTTTAATAGGACTGGAAGATCTTTAGTGTCTGGTCCAAATGAGATGATTGGGTTTGATAAGTTTAAGACAATCTGTTACAATTGCCAGCAACCAGGACACTTTTCTAGAGAATGCAATCAGCCAAGGAACTTTCAAGCTAATCAGTACCAGAATCAACAGCCAAGGAATCAGTACCAATACCAGCAAAACCGGCCAAGAAACAACTACAACAACAACCCCAATTTTAACAACTACCAGCAGCCACAAATGAACAATCAGCAAGTAGTTCCCCAGAACCAGAATTACCAAAGAAACAACCAAAACCCTCCAAATACTCCCAACAACCTCAACAGAAACAATCAAAATCAGCCCAGAAACCAAGGAAATGTAGCACTTGCTGCACAACAAGAAGGGAATTTTGATTGAAGTGATCATGCAGATGACATCACAAAGGCCAATGTTGCATTGATGGCAAACGTTGAAAATGTGGTTGAATCTTCTTCTTCATAGGAATAGTCAACTCCACTGAATGAAGTAAGGTACATGGATAGTGGATGTTCCAGGCACATGACTTGTGACAAGAGGTCACTTGTTAACTATAAAGAGAAGTTTTAAGGTCCAGTAACATTTGGAAGTGATGAAAATGGTGGAAAAATAGTTGGAAAATGGATCTTGACCAATGGAAAGGTCACATTTGACAATGTCTTCTATGTGGAGGGGCTACAATATAATATTTTAAGCATATCACAAATGTGTGATAAATGTTATAAGGTTGGTTTGATGACTCACACTGTTTCATCTTAAGACCTGAATTTGTGATCCTACCAGATATGATTATGATGATGGCCCCAAGGAATGGAAATTTATATGAACTAAAATGATAGATGTTGTTTCAAGGGGTGGTACATGTTTTGATTCAAAAGCCACTAAAAATGAATCTAAATTGTGGCATAGAAAGCTTTTTCATGTCAATTTAAAGAATATGAATCATCTAGTCAAGGGTGAGCATGTTATTGGTTTACCTACTAGGGAGTTCAAGTTGGATGAATATTGTATCTCATGTCAAAAGGGAAAGCAACAAAAGTCTTCAAACAAGACTAAACTCATCAATACAATTGATCAAGTACTTGAGATGTTTCACATGGATCTTTTTGGTCCTGTGAGTGTACCAAGTATTGGAATGAAGAGATATTGCCTTATGATCATTGATGACTTCTCAAGTTACACTTGGGTTTATTTCCTAAGTACAAAAGATGAGACTGCTGAGTTGATTAAGAATTGTGTAACCAGGATTGAGAACCAATTGGATTCAAGGGTGAAGGTAATGAGAAGTGACAATGGAACACAGTTCAAGAATGGAGTTATGGAAAAATTCTGCAATGAGAAAGGAATAATTCAACAATTCTCAGCTCCTAGAACTCCTGAACAAAATGGTGTTGCAGAAAGAAGAAAGAAAACACTTATAGAAGCTGTAAGAACCATGATAGTAGATGCTTACTTACCTGTCACTTTTTGGCCAGAGGCAATCAATACAGCCTTCTATGTTTAGAACAGAGTACTTCTCAACAAGAGTCAAGACAAGAATCCTTATGAAATCTTGTTTAAAAGAAAGCCCTACATCAAGTTTCTCAAGCCATTTGGATGAAAATGTTCTCTTTGAACATCAAGGATTATCTCAACAAGTTTCAAGCAAAATCCTTGGATTGCTTCTTTGTTGGTACTCTACACACTCAAAAGCTTACAGAGTCTATGTCAAAGATCATTTGAGTGTGATTGAATCTTCTGATGTAATCTTTAATGAAAATCAGTTCAACACAGTTGATGGTGCAACATGGCTATTTGATCTTGAGAAATTGATCAAGTCTTTAAAGATTTATCCTGAAGATTTTGATGAATCATATTATAAGACTAGTGAAATTGAAGAGACAAATAAAAAATCATTAGATTTGGAAAAGTTATGGTCCAAGGTTGCAGGAAAAGAAAGTGAATATATATTCATAAAGGATCCCTCAAGTTATAATGTTGAACAAGTTCAAGATAATGATTAAGAACACAATCAGAGTCCAGAACAAGATAAAGTAAATGATAATCAAGACAATCAAGTAGTACAAGATGATCAAATTTCTAAATGGGGAAGATCCAAGCAACCAAACCAGTGAAGAGGAGGCTGCAAGAAGAGCAAAGTTTGAAGATTTGTTTGAAAGATTAGATTTGGGAAACAATGGTGCTTCTACCTCACAACAGAACCATGAAAATGCACCAAATTTTCATGTTACAACAAAAAATGTGATCATTGATAAACCAAATCTCAATGAATCAAATCTAGACTCTACTGTGTCTACTGATGTGATAGTTCAATCCTATTATGTTGAAAGAAATCATCCTTCCAAAAACATCATTGGAGATATAAATGAAAGAGTTGCAAGAAGTCATTCTGAATCTACAAACATTTGTTTGTACTCTGCTTTGTATCCCAAATTGAACCCAAGAACATTGTTCAAGCATTAAAAGACAACTGTTGGGTAGAAGCAATGCAAGAGGAGTTGGCCTAATTCAGAGATCTACATGTGTGGGAACTTGTAGATAGGCCAAGAAATAGATATGCAATTGGAAGCAAATGGGTTTTCAGAAACAAAAGGTATGAAAGAGGTATTGTGATTAAGAACAAAGCAAGACTTGTTACTTTAGGATGCCTACAAGAAGAAGGAATAGACTTTGAGGAAGTCTTTGCTCCTGTAGCAAGACTTGAAGCCATAAGAATCTTTCTTGCTTATGCTGCCTCAAAGAATATAGGGGTATTCCAACTAGATGTCAAATATGCTTTCATAAATGGAAAAATAGAAGAGGAAGTGTATGTGACTCAGCCACCAGGATTTAAGGACCCTGATTATACTAAAAGAGTTTACAAACTGAACAAAGCTTTGTATGGACTATAATATACATCAAGCTCCAAGAGCTTGGTATGATGAGTTATCTAACCACTTGCTTGAAAATGGTTTCTCAAGGGGACCTATTGACAAGACACGCTTCTACAAGAAAAGAAGAAGAGATCTGATACTGTTACAAGTCTATGTTAATGACATCATCTTTGGATCAACTAATGAACAGATGTCATGAATTTGAAGATGTGATGAAGTCTAAGTATAGTATGAGCTCTATGGGAGAAATAAACTTCTTTATAGGACTGCAAGTTCAACAAAAGGTTGATGGGATTTTCATATGTCAATCCAAATATGTACAAGACATCTTGAACATGTTCAATTTTCAGGAGCTTCAACACCCACGGACACTCATGAGAAGATGATAGCTGATGAAAAAGGGGAGCTTGTAGATGAGCACGAATACAGAGCTAAAATTGGATCCTTGATGTACCTAGCTGCTTCAAGACCTGATTTCATGTTTGATGTATGTGTGTGTTCAAGATTTCAATCAAGTCCTAAGGTCTCTCACATGATAGAAGTCAAAAGGATATTCAGATACTTGAAGGGAAAGCCTGATTTAGGGAGTTGGTACCCAAAGAAACAATCCTTTGATCTGATTGCTTATACAGACATTGACTATGATGGGTGCAACATGAGCAGGAAGCCAATCTCTGGTGGATTTCAATTCTTGGGAGACAGGCTAGTGTCTTGGTCGTGCAAGAAGCAAACCACAGTGTCCATCTCAACTGCTGAAGCTGAGTACATTGCTGCATCTGCCTGCTGTGCAGAAGTTCTTTGGATTCAGAATCAAATGCTGGATTATGGTCAGAATTTCTTGAACACTCCTATTTTTATTCATAATACTGCTGCATATTTTATTGTTAAGAATACAGTCCAACATTTAAAGACCAAGCACATTGATATCAGACATCATTTCATTAGGGATTGTAATTAAAAAGGTCTAATAGAGATGAAAAGAGTTGATACAAGTGATAATTTGTCTGACCTATTCACAAAACAACTTGATAGAACCAGGTTCAACTTTTTTTTGAAAGCCCTGGGTATGATCAACTCTGATGAAGTTTGATTAATGATTTGTGCCTCTATGTGCTAATTGACTATTTTTGTTAGAGGGTCTAAGTAATTGTTGTGTGTGTCTGAATATGCTACTTTTGATGTTAACTGATATGTGCTAAATTGATTATCTGTGCAAATTAGGTATCTTTTATGTTAATGTTTGTTCATCAGTTGACTCTTAGGATGTCATAATAAGTGTTTTTAAAATGATATACTTGAATGTATGCTTATCTGATGTCATAAATGAGTGCTTGTTTATGTGTTTTATCTAATCAAATAGTGTTATTAGGATATATTAGACTATGCATTGTGTGAAGTCTGCTTGTTTTAATAATATCTTTTTTGATTAAGATTTGAATATGTCACTTGTCCTTGTGTCAAAATGTGCTTTTGTGTCAAAATGATATGCTCAAATGAAAAATGTTAAGGAAATTTTTGATCAAAACAATTTTTGATAAAACATAGCAAGTTGTTTATGGTGCAGAGATATGATAATAGTATTCAGTTTAAGATTTATAGAAGTTTAAAAAGATTTTCAAAGAAAATTCTCAAAGAGTTACTTTTGCTTAAAACTATGTCGTTTGCTCATGTCAGAAGGACATATACTTGTATATGTTTGGTCATGTCATCCACTTATAGATTCAAAAGATAGCCATTAACCTAAAGACTGAGAGCATTCGGGGCAATTGTAATATGTTCTTTCACTTAAAATTATGCCAATGACTCTAAGTCAAAAGGAGATGTATTTACTTATGTGTTTGGTCCTGTTGACTACTTGTAGACAAACATGATAGCCATTTACCTGGAAGCTAACAGTAATTGGGGTGACTAAAAATTATAAATGGGAAATGGTAGTACATTGACTCCTTAGCCAATCATATGGATTTACTAGGCTAAAAAGACACTTAGTACAGTCATTAAGATGTATGGTTGCTTTCCCATGATGTGTAAAATCTAAAGTGATATAAACATAAAGAAACTACTAAGCTTAATGTGGAGTTACGTTATTGTCAATGCATGTTCCAAGATAAATATTTCCGAATGATAGGCAGAAAAGTGATTATCCAGTCATACTCGAACCCATTGGTATTTGGTTCCCAAAATGAAGTATTTGTATGAGAATGACAAAGAACACAAGTGAACAAAATGCTGCTCAAACAGCACAATGTTGTTATATGTTCACATTCTTATGATAAAAAAATCATAAGTTCTGTCATTTAATGTTTTTAACCAAATCCAGGGGGTCTAAGTCAAATCGGGGTGATCTGGAGAAAGCCAAATAAGCCTTGAGAATAGATATGGAGCATCAGAAAGCAATATGTGTTATCCATTTAGTATTATGCATCTAAATTGAACCTTAATAATATCACCAAAGAAATGAAATTCATGCTAAGTCTAGACTTGCTGTTAACCTGTCTATATTGTCCTAATAATGCTGAGAATGAAGTATTGAGAAAACTACTTAGTCAATATGATCCCATACTTGAGATCTTTTCAGAAGAAGAAAGAAAATGTTTTGCAAGGAAAGTCAATTGAAATTTGATCTCTTAATGCACCATTTTCTCTTAAACAATATTCTTTAAATAAAAATATGTTTTATAATTGGTTTAAGTCAAAAAGAGTTGCATTTTACCTTCAAAATGTTTGAATATGTATTTTCGAGTAAGGTTTAATGTTTTATGACCTTTTCGAGTAAACTAAGACATTTTGGTCTAAGTTTATCCTTTTCGAGCACGCTTTGAAGTTTTTACACTTTTCGGGTAGAGTTTACTATTTTACATGAAATTTTACTTTCCAAGCAAGCTTGATATTTGACTATGTCTAAATATGATGTTTACTAGGAAGCTTTTACATAGTTAAGACTTTTTAGCATACTTTAGTATTTTGATTGAAAGTATAACTGCTACTAGCACGCTATTTGATATGTTTAAGTACAACTGTTCAATAGCAAGATTTAATGATTTCTCAACTTTCTAGCACACTTAATTGTTTTATAGGTTGTTTTAAGTCAGTTTAGCATGCTTTATGATTGAATATGTTACTTCCAGCAAGTTTTAATGTTTTTGGACTGTCTAGCACACTTAAGTGTTATGTTCAAAATTTTTGAATCCATTCTATCAAGCTTTGTGATTATGAGTGTGTAATTGAATTTGACTTATAATGTTTTCAAGTAAACTTTAAATTCAATCACACTTTATGATTATGTGAATAATGAATATGTTTCCTTGAAATTACAAGTGTTTTCGGGCAAACCTAGCTTTTCGAGCACACTTTTTGTTTCGAGCACACTTTGAAATTTTCAAGTGTCCTCTCAACATACTTGGTAGTTTTCAAATTTTGATTTTCGAGTACACTCTGTCTAGAGCTCATCTCTAGCACACTTTGCTTTTCAACAGTGTCTCGAGCACACTATGTATAACAATTTATTTGAATGATTATTAGCTAACTGTTTATGCATTTTCGTGTAAGGTTTTAGTTTGTCAGAAATTCGAGCAAGGTTGACACTTAGGAATATATCTAAGATATTATTTTGGGATTCTTAATTGATTCCTATTAAGGTTGCCTATATGATGATTTATACTTGATTATTAGACTTGTGATTTATTTCTCGAGCAATCTTGTATTTCGAGTAAGCTTCCTCATCTTACGTAGCTTTATTTCTAAAACTATAAAATAACTCTAAAACAAGCAAGCTTTATGAAAGTGGAAAACACCTAGCAAGCAATGTAAAGAACTCAGTTTTTTGAGCAAGATTTGCTAAATGAACTTTTTCGAGCAAGGTTTTAAATGTGAAAATATCAAATGGATAATGTTACTGTCTGACAGCTATTTACTCACTAAATAACAAAATGCATTTAAAACCCACTTTCAAAAAGGTATAAGAGAGAGAGTTAGAGAAATTTTGCACATTTTCATCTCTCTCCTTCCATTTTCACTCTCGTTTCAGAATATCAACCGACTAAAACTCAAAATTCCTAACCCTAATTTACCAGCCACACAATCCGACTTGGTAAGCATCAATTAAGTGTTTTCCGACAACGATTAAGTGATTATGAGCATTGATTGCTCATTTTTTTTCTAACTCTGTTTGTTGTGTAGGTTATTAATTTGTCGAAGATCAGGTTCAAAAGACATTCCTTTATCCTTTCTTCCAAGTATAACCTGAATCGTTCAAATTTATGAGCTTACTAATATTTACTTTGGATGTGTCTTTGTTTGTGTGTTAAGATTTGGCGGAAGATGATGAACCGACCTATCCGTTTGAGCACAAGCACAACATGTATGCTTTGTTACAAGTTACTCCTGACAATGAGGAGGTGGCTCACATGATAAGGTGGCTACAATGATCGAATATACGCTTTGCCTTAACAGAGTGCCTAGTTCTCTATCGAAATCATTTGCTTGATTTCTGGAGATCAGCCACATTGTACGATGATCTAAATGGAAGGCGGTTGGAAGCTACCATGACAAGGCAGGAGATACTGATAACTGAAAGATTGATCAGAAGATGCTTGCAACTACATGATGATGATCACAATCCGATTCATTTTACAACTGATCATCTGCTGAAGATCTTTGTGCAAACTATGGGGTATCAATGGAATGGGAATGAAGGACAGTTCCAAAAGGGAATGTTCCCAAAGTTGTACAAATTTTTGAATCACCATCTCATTCAGGGCTTTTCCCCTAGAAAGGTATCTTGGACTCTTATGAGTCATGACTTAGCCAATGCTACAGTCGCTGTAGTGTAAGATCTACCACTCAATTTTTCAAAGATGATTTTTGAGGGAATGGTGAGCATATTAAGAAAGGCAAACAAAGGAAAATTCCTAGCCTATCCCAGGTTTCTGCAAATAATTTTCAATCATGAGCTTTAAGGTTTACCCACAATGGGTACAACACATGTGCTGCAGAATCCAAATATGTATAAGCGAATTTCTAATCTGTCAAGCACAAGCAGATTTGATCCGAATGTTGAGTTTGATGTGTTACCATGGTTGGCTAACCATGATGCTGAAATAATGCCAGTGCCTGAGTTAACCTCAAAGGAGGAAGATGATGATGGGATGGAGATTGATGATAGATCTGATAATGATAATGGAGGAGATGATGGAGATGGACATGAAGGAGGAGCTGAAGGAGTATTTGTTGATGATGTACATGATCAGGGGGAGAATCAAACCATACCAACACCACCAACCACACCCTTAGCCATACCACCAGCAACACCACCTTACTCACCACCACCACATGACCAAATCCACCAATCCCCACCTCAAACCCACCTACCCTAACCAAAAGCCCACTTGAAACCTTAAGCCAAAGCCCACCTCAAAACACAGACCAAACCACATCCCAACCATTAACCCAAATCTTTACCCAAAACCAAAGCCAGCCAACACATGAACCATATATCCCACTAACTCTTCCCACACACTTACAAACATTCACATCCACACCAATTATATCCCCAACACATTCACAAACCTCAGACCAACCCATCCAACCTACCTTTACACCAACCACTGAACCTGACAAATCTTTACCTGATCCTTTTTCTGATTCACCACATAATACCCCTCCCCATGGACACTATGTTTTTAAAAGAAATCTTGATTTGATAGGTTAGAATGTGGAGTTGATGGGAGAAAATGATGAATTGAAGAAAGAAAATACTGACTTGAAAGAACAACTGGCCCAAGATCTTCAAAGAATTCAAACCCTTGAGGCAGAGGTTGAGAAGATCTCAGCTACCCCAAAATAGGGGGAGAATGTTCCATTGGCGATTTTTTCTGATGAGACTATTGTTGTAGAGATGCATATGTGATAGTGGAGATGGAAGATAATGGTTTGAAAAGTATTTAAAATGCATATGGTGATAGTGAAGATGAGGATAGTGGTGAGAGAATGATTTTTGATGAGGATTATGAAGAAGATAAGTCTGGTGATGATGAACAAGACTATGATGTTGATAATGAGGGGTTGAATACTCTCAATGGAGATTTTGTTGATGAATTGTTAAGGAAAGAGAAAGAGATGGATGCTGAGAAGGAAGGTCAAAATACTGACAATGTGGCCACAACAGAAGCAATAGCAACTGATGCTATTGCTACTGATGTTATGACTGATGCAATGGCCACAGATGAAATGACTGATGTTGTGATGGATGAAGGAGCTGCAACTGAGGAAATTGTTCTAACTGAACAAGAAATTGATGAAGAAATTTCCAAGAAGGTTGAGAAGGACAAGGAGATAGAGGATTTATTAGATGATATTGACAACTTTCTCCCTGAAACTGAAGAAGAAAAGAAAAGGGGAAAGCAAAATTTAATGAGGAAGAACCGGTTGTGACAAAAGCAGTACCTGATGAGGAGGAAGAAGATGAAAATGTTAAAGCAGCCAAAAGACTTGAACAGGTGCTTAATGAAACAAGGGAGAGGGAAATCATTGCCCAAACCCTAACAACAGAAGAATTGACTGAACAAGAATATTTGATTGAACAAGCCAACATTGCCAAAACATTGAATCCAGAAGAGGAAGAGGAACATGAGGTGATTGAGATGTTGATAAAAATGAAACGAGCTAAAGAGGTGGATAACTCATTTGCAATGGTCTTAAGTGTATTCAATCAACCTCAAAATGAACCTGAGAAGAAAGTTTAGAATGATGAATCTGTCAAGCAGGGGGGAACTGAAGAAACAGTAGAAACATTGCAGAAAAAAGCTTCAAGGAAACATGAGGAGTTTACATCCAATATAAACAGGTTTGAAAAGACATACACAAGAAAGAGGAAAAGAGAGAAAGATAAGTTGGAAAGGCTGATGGAAGCCAAAGGGAGATTATATGAGCTGGAAGGGATGAGCAAATCAAACAAGCTTGCTCTACTTGTGTCTGAAATGGAGAAAGATAAGTTGGAAAGATCTAAAGCATCAAAGACTCCTATTCCTGTGGAAGTAAAAACCTAGCCGATTGAACATAAAGACCCATGGGAAGATGAGGAGATGATCAAGATCTTGAAGGAAGTGATGAAGTGTAAAGGAATGAAAGAAAATATTTTTGACATGTTGGGTAAAGCACAACTGAAGAGTTGTTTTATAAACAGGAAGCTGAATGGGAGAAGCCACTGACTGAAGATGTGAATCCCAGAAGCTTTGTAGCTGGATGATTTGTACCAGCTGGTCAGCTTAGAGATGAGAAGATTATGGATATGATCAGAAGATTGTTCAGGGATGAAGGAGAAAATCTTGTTGACTTCATGATGATGCCTACTGAGTTAGTAGTTGAGATGTACAAGAAGAAATTAGGAACCACGGGGGCCACCAAACCAATGAAGTCTATTCCAACAAGGCCCTCAGCTTCAAGGAGATACACCTCAACAACCAGGAGTGAGCCAAGTAAAGCTGGAACTCAAAGGGAGAAAAGGCCACAAACTGATGTGGACTTACCAATGATACTCTGCTATGACTCTGTCTCCCATACCTTGAAGGTGATAATGCAAAGCAGAGAATTAAGAGAGATTATTTTCAAAGATGACTTTGTTGATTATAAGAGAGAGCAGCTTGAGATAATGGCAAATCTTGATTTGTATGATTACCGAATAATGGAAAATCTTGAGATAATGGCAAATATTTGAAAAGTGAAGCAGAAAAGAATTTTCCACTGTTGAATCATGGAAAGAAGTGGAAGCTGACTAAGCAAGAACAAAACAAAAGAGCCAAGTGATTAAGTGATATAAGAAGTGCTGAATTTGGCTACCTTTCAAAAGTCAGAAACAAGAACCCACTATCCAAGAATACTTGTATCAGTATGCGAAGAAGAATGACAAGCCCCAACCACGAAGTTCAGAAGAATGGTAGGATTACTCAAGTTGACTACAACAGTAACGAAGACCACTACATTCTTCGCAACTCTGATGGACTGATTTCGGGTATTATCATAAATGATGGTGATCTGACCTTTCTGAATAATGAAGATCTGAGGGACATAATGAACGTGACAGTTTTTGAGAATCATCCCCATCAACAACTATTGTCTATTTTCAAGCAAAAGGCAGGATCTGTAATAGTTGATCGAAGACAAGCTACCCACAACACAAGGAAATGAAGACTTTGTTTTAGCATTAGGGTTTGCTTTGTAATGTCCACTGGACAGAATTTTCAACTATGTAATCTGTTAATTTTGATATGTAATTTGATTTTGATTTGATGTGTATTTTTTACTAAGTGTATGTAACCTTAGAGGTGTTTGGGACTGAGGGGAGATTGTTAAGTCAAGGATTTGACATGATATAACTTAAGGGAGATTGGAATCTTCTCAATACTCCTTGGAAATGGCTAAGTATGAATACCGAGCACACTTGGACATTCGAGCAAGATTTTACTTGTCCTAGCAAGGTATTTTTTCAATCGGGCACGGTTATCTTCTTGAAGTCTTCTTAAGTGATAATCCGAGCAGGGTTCACTTTGCCTAGAAAAGGTGTTCTTCAAGTCGAGCAAAGTTTGCTTTCCAGCAAACCCTTGACTGAACCAAGCTTTTGAAGCTAAGTATTTGGAAGATCTAGCAAGGTTTTATAATAAACAGTAGTCCGAGCATGCTTGTTGAAAGTGATCAAGAAATATATATTTTAAGTACTTTCTCTAGCAAGGTTCAACTCCTTGCAAGCTACAGTGCTACCAGCACAAGTCAAACCGTGCTCCTAGTACACTTTGGTTTGCTCAATAAGTTATTCTTTAACAAAGGTTTGAAGGCATTCGTGAAAAACAGTTTGCTCGTAGGATCATATCGAGCAAAGTTTTCTATGGTTAAGAAGATTGAAGTCTGCTAGGTGAGTATTTTCTTTGGAAAATACTCGAAGAACTGTTCTCCAGCGTACTTCAAGGTTACCAGGTGTGCTCGAAGAAGACAAATGGCACAATGTGTGCTCGAAGACCTATTTTTACACTTTGAATGTTTTGTAATATATGATTATGTACCAATCATTAGGGTTTCTCAATAGGGATTACAGCTGTCAGGTGGTGGCAGGCCTATAAATTGAATATTTTAAGGCACGCGTACCATGTATTTAGCCACTTTACACTTTTCAGACCTAACGAATTATTCCTGATTGAGTGTGACGGTTGTCCTAAGATTAGTACGGATACACATTCCTTACAAGAAACCCTAATCGATTTACATTTGTATGAAACCTTCTCTATAAATGGAAATCTTTTGATTTATTGTTTGTGTTTGTTACATTTATTAGTCTTTAAGCAACAAATAGTGTTTGTTAGTGATTCCGCCGTTAACAAACATCTATTCTTACCATAAATAGCAAAGTCATCAACCTTCTTGTCGACATAGTTTATGTGTGGGTTGTGACATTTATTGTGACTTTGAGTGATCAATTAAAGGGGCCGGCATACTGTGTGTTCTTGACTAGTTTGTGTTTAAATTCGAATAAGATCATAGAAATAATAAACTAATTAAATAAATAAAAGTAACTTCTAGCCAAGAAAGTTGTAAGGTGATAGGTTATTGGTAGATCTTTGTTGGTCAGGATTAAAAGATTTAGTTCTTCGTATGGAGTCCTTCTATGTTTTATTGTCAACTTAGTGTATTAAGTCAACTGAGTCTACTTAGCTATCTTTGATTTCCGCGTTGTAAGGTAGGATTTCACCATAAAGATACTTAGACATAAACAATTAAATAACTGTAAGGAAGTTTAATATATAAAACAGGTGTGTCTTAAAACTTGTTAAAAACTCATAGGTGCCTTCTTGAAGGGTCAAGGGTCATGCTCGGGTTTTATGTCAAGGGTTTATCTTACGATTCCAGTTCCATAACTTAGTTTTCCTAGTTAATTGATAGCGATAACTTAGGGGGTTCTAGCCTAGGTGCTTTTTCATCATCATCTGAATCAGTCAAACTTGTTTGTCTTGGGTTTCATTAATTGTCTTTTATTAATTAGTTTATTTTATAAGCTTAATATAATATAGTTTAACCCCCCCACCCACCCCCCACCCCCCCCTTTAATAATAATAAATATATAGTCGTGTCAGTTAGTCGACTATAATTAATTAGTTAATATACGTATGTAATTTAAAGAGTCTTGTGGGTTCGATATCCAGACTTACTTAGCTATACTAGAATTATTAGTAAGTGTCTAGAATAACATATTTTAGTTAATAAATTATTTGATTACTTTTAGCACATCAGCTCATATAACCCTTTTTGTTCAAAACAACTTTTTATGTTCAAGTTTACATTTTTCTCACATAATAAGGTCCGATTTACTATCCCACCAAGTTTCATGTAAAACCGACTTCGTTTACCCATCATTTTCACAAACCGAACACTACTCGTTTTACCCGAAACGAACCATCTAACCCATTTAAAGGCAAGTTCATTACTTTATCAATTATTGTGGCCCGTTCTATCATTCTACCAATTTTCATGCAAATCCGTACACGAAAAGTAAACATTTTTAACGAAAACGTGCCTTTAAGGTTTATGTTTGAAATCACTCTAATAGACCAAAACCATATCAAACGAACTCGGAATTCAGTGAAAAAAGCGGCCACGGAACCGCCTCGCCAAGATCTACCAGCGTCGCCCACTTCCGCCGCCAGAGGCCGCAGCTAAAGTTGCCGGAAAATTGAAACATTTTTCGGAAAAACTCCATTATTGTTGTTACGGTTTAGTTGATTAACGCCGGATTGCCCGACCTCTGATCGAAGATCTGATCGGTTAATATCTTCATTTATATGCCATGAACAGTCGGTTAAAATTTGAAACCGACCCGACGATTAGATGTCCAATCGTCGTGTCTTTGTGGGTTATTTTCTCAAAAAAGGTAATTTGGTAAAGAATGAGTTTGGAGGCTAGGATGGGTATGAATGAGATGGCGGCTACATTTATAGGAAGAGGGTAGGGTTTCATGTTTAAATATTCATATAATGACACTTATTCCCCTCCTACTTTAGATAATTACATTTATCTTCTATAGTTTAATTATATCCAATTCCTTTAAAATATTAAACGAAATTTGGGATGTTACAAGTCTACCCATCTTATAAGAGGTTTTGTCCTCGAAACCTGTTTACTCATTGTAAAAGGAATGCTTCTTGTATTCACATCCTTTCTTGAACCGTCTTAGCTTCCTAACTTACCGGCTTATCCTTTCGTATCATAATCACCGAGTGATGTTCGTTAGTTTTAGTTGTCTAAGGTAGCTTGTCCATGAAGTCCTCGATGATACGCTTCTTTATAGACTTAGAAAGTCCCCATCATTTACTTAAGCATGATTTTCTTTCTTTTCCTTCAACGGAAACATTACTCTTACCGTCACAACACTTAGCACTGAATGACCCTTCTGTCCAATTACAACTTTTAGCAAATATACTTATTTGCAATACGTTTGAAACATATAAATTCCAAAAAGGAAACATTTCCAGTTTCTCCTTAAGGATTATTTCTTGAAATCCCTTTGTCCATTCCATAATGTAGAACACTTCTTGCAATTCTTGAGCACATCCAGTGCATAACTTGTCGGAGAACTCCTTAAGTCACCACTTAAATCTTCTTTCATTCTTAGCTCTGCATCAACACGTAGGGTTCATGAGTTATAGCTGTCTAAGATAGCTTGATCATGAAGTCCATGATGATACATCTTCCTTTTCTCGACTAATAAAGTCTCAGTTTGTCCTATGAGTCCATTGTTGTCTCCTGCTGCATATCAGGCTGCCTGATATATCATAACTATTTATCTTAACCGACTTCCTTTCCGGGCATGTCTTGACATTCATATGGACATTTATAATACCATTTTGTCTTTATCATTCTAGATGACTTCCCTTTCATGATCACATGATTATCCGTCACAACACTAATCATTCGTGTTAAGACTCAATTTAAATAAATGTAAGTCTAAACCATATCTACGCTTTCCTTGCATGCCTTTCCATATTTTGTCCTTGGTTTCTAGCATCCTCTTGTGGTGTGACTTTCGGCTCCACATTTGTAATACTTGTGGTTGTTTTTATCCGCATAGGAAAAGTATCTTGTCCTCCCACAGTTGTCATATACCATCAACTCATCTTCACTTAACATCTATTTAAGGGTTTTACTTTCATCAGTATCTACCTTTATTATAATATACTTCTTTCCTTTCGAAACCTCGATATAAACCGAGTATCTAGACTTATGAGCATCATCTAGGATTTGGTCTCGAAGATCTCCATGACATGGAATCTTCAGGTGATCAAATATGATTTTCACAACATAAGTTAATCTTCCAAACCTTGGTGTTATAAAAAAATTCATTTATTTTTTTTATCTTGCTCTCATCCTTTATAACTTCTATTGCGTTTCGCAGATCTCGCTGATGAAATCCGAAGTGCTAACTAATTTATACAACTTAATTGTTGCGATAACTTCTTCACCTTCACGACTGATTGCGCCAGCAACTATGTTAGCCTCACCGGGATAATACTTGATTTTCACACTCATAATAGCATTTATCAGCTCTAACCATCTTTTCTGCCTCACGTTCCTTTCCTTCTTCTTGAAAAAATACTTCACACTTTTACGATATGTATAGATAGTATACTTTGAAAACTTAGAATGCATCTTCTCTTTCTTCAACATTCCCAACACTTCTCTCAAGTGTTTGGCATGGTCGAACTTATTCTTTGAGTAAATAAAAACTATCACCAATAAGGCAATGATAGATTTGTCCAACATCGAACGACATACCATATTAATCATAACCATAAATGCTTCTGGAGAATTCGTCAATCCAAATGACATCACGAGTAACTCGTAGTGTCCATATCGTGTCCAAAATGTTGTCTTAAGGATTTCTGCCTCATTCACCTTCAACTGACGATCACCAGGTCTGAGATCTATTCAGGGGAACCAACTATCACCTTGTAACTAATCAAACAGATCGCCAATCCGTAAGCTTGTCCAACTCGGGGTAATCTATACACATTATCATACTTTCGTCTTTCTTCTTCATAAACATCACCAGTACACCCCACAGGAAGCACTTGGCATTAAAACAACTTTGTCGACGAGTTCTTTCAATTGGGACATTATCTTTTTCATCTCGGACGGCGCTAGACAGTAAGGTGCCTTCGCGACCGGTTGTGCTCCTGGTATTACTTCAATCTAGAATTCTACTCCTCGTTCCGGTGGTAACCCTGAAGGTCTTATGGGAACACTTCTGGATAGTCACACACTATAGGAACATCCTTCACATATTTCATCTCAGCCATAGCTTTGACAACATACGCTATAGGTGGTTTATATTTTCATAAGTATGTATATATATAACAAATAGTATTCAAATAATTGAAAATCGAATTCGAACCTTCAAATTCGAATACGAGTCGAGTCGAATTTCGGCTTTTATCATCGAAATGACGTTAAGCCCTGAACATTCCTTAATACCATAAACCGTCATTGTACCGCCATCCAAAGACTTCAACTTTATCAACTTACTCTTTCATGCTATATGAGCCTCAAACTCAAATAACAAATTCATTCCCAAACGACATCGAACTCTCTTAAGGTCAAACAATAAGAGTAACAAGGAACTCACGTTCTCTAGTTCTTATAGTTCTTAATCATCTCGTACTTTAACGAAAGTATCGCTAGTGGTCTCATCCAAAAGGTCTCAGGTACATAACTACATTCTTCTTAGTGTCTTCCTTTCATATGTAGCCGCATCGTTTCATGTATTTTTTACTAGGATACCTTGACAATCACCTATCATTCTCGATCATTTCTCTGCTTTCTTATCATTCTCTTCGTTACTCACGATCCCAGCAAGTTTTCTTATGGAGTTAACTGTTGCAAGCATACTACATGTCCTGACTCATTCTAGTTGACTTATCTTTGTTTCTGTCATGTTGCTTCCACTTGGATTTCCCAGTTTGGGCTGCCTTTGATCTTCAGCGAACATTTTTGGCATTGAAGTACGAAACAAGTGAGAAAATCCCTTAGTGTATTTCACTACAAGCTCCAAGGTGATCCTTTCTCATTATTTCCTTCATTTGAAGTCCTACTGCTTTCGTATATCGTTATGTCACACATTCTTCAAAAGGCGTCTTGTAGGCACGTGTCTTACGTAAGCGTCCAGTACGACCTCTTCGTGCTCGCCCCTTTGTAGCAGTCGTCTATATTATCTATAAGGAAACACAAATGTTATCACTCTAGGAATTATTTAGCACATGATTAGTAAGGTAAGTAGTTAATGAAAGTGGCCAAGTGTAATTAACTCTTTACATTACTCCTCAGGTTCTACATACTTCCCTTTATGATTTCACATGTGCTAGTTTCTACTTCTCACACAATCATGTAAACATACGTATAACCTAATCTTATCCCTAGAAATTAAGCCAGCATACACACATTCTTTTACAAGCAATTAAGCTAGCATACAAACATTCTTTCTTTAGAAATTAAGGTAACGTCATACATTCTGCCACTTGCATTTAACATGCATATACATATATTTCTAAATCTTTACATGAACTTAATCATGCAGCTTACCGTTACCGAGCTTGCTTGAGCGAAAAATGGCTTTTTTGAACTGGCATCTTCTTTCTTTTCTTCTTTAGTCCCATTCTTTGTTCGAGTCTAAGCATATAGGATGCTTAATTCTCTCGAACATATGTTCTGATACCAAATTGTAAGGCCCCGGTCCCGGTGCCCTACTTTGAACGTTGTATTTACTCATAAACACAGTTCTAAACCTCATAGTTTATTAAAACTTTTCGCGGAATGTTAAAACATCAAACAATCATTAAAAAATATTAAAATCATAACTTCTAACTATCAAATTATCTTAACATAAAACATCATAACTTTTCTTCACTAGATGTTACTCAGCTCAGTCCATGCCATGTGCCCCCCCTCCCCCTGAAGCCAACTCCTTCATCCTATTTGCATGCGTGCATACTAAAAGTCAGCTACGCTGAGTGAGTTCTAGTTAATCCGGAAACATACATTACATTCACATACACACTTATACATATCCGAAGACACATATTAATTTCTTAACCTGCTTATACTTCATTCATACATACATACATACACATACATTCATACTTTATACTTTCAAACTTTCATACTTTCTTTCTTTCTTACTTTTCATACTTTCATATTTTATCTTACTGTACATACATACTTATACATTTTTTAGAGCATTACGCCATACTTCCTCGAGTATTATTAGGGCTCAGTCCCCTTCCTTCCTCGGATATTATTAGGGTCCAGTCCCTTCTTCCTCGAGTATTATTAGGGCTCGGTTCCTTTCTTCCTCAAATATTATTAGGGTTCGGTCCCTTCTTCCTCGAGTATTAATAAGGCTCGGTTCATTTCTACCTCGGATATTGTTAGGGTCTGGTCCCTTTTTCCTCGAGTATTATTAGGGCTCGGTTCCTTTCTTCCTCAAATATTATTAGGGTTCGGTCCCTTCTTCCTCGAGTATTAATAAGGCTCGGTTCATTTCTACCTCGGATATTGTTAGTGTCTGGTCCCTTCTTCCTCGAGTATTATTAGGGCTCGGTCCCCTTCATTCCATACAACCATGCCATACCTTTTTTTATATTTATTTTTATACGCTTTCATACATACTTTTAATCATTCATATAACATACATATATCATTCATGGATCATACATATATACATATACGTTTATATACAAACACGGTGCATGGTTACATATACGCTATATACATACTTATATGGTCTCTTCTACTTATGCGCTGCTTAGAATTATACGACGTATATACTTATACACATACATGCTTATACGGATACACACACTTATACGCTAACATCATATGCGTCGAAACATATGCGCCCGTATAACCCGTTTCGTTCCAAACAACTTGTTTATGTTCAAGTCAACATTTTTCTCACATAATAAGGACCGATTTACTATCCCACCAAGTTTCATGTAAAACCAACCTCGTTTACCCGTCCTTTTCACAAACCTAACACTACTCGTTTTACCCTAAGCAAACCATCTAATCGTTTACTATCAAGTTCATTACTTTATCAATAATTGTGGCCCGTTCAATCATGATACCAATCTTCATTCAAATTTGTCACGAAAAGTAATTTTTTTTAACGAACACGTACATTTGAGGTTTATGTTTGAAATCACTCTAATAGACAAAAACCATACCAAACAAACTCGGAATTGAGTGATTCAAGCGGCCACGGAACCGTCTCGCTGAGATCTACCAGCGCCGCCCACTTCCGCCACCGGAGGTCGCAGCTATAGTTGCCGAAAAATTGCATTTTTGCTGTTACGGTTTTGCTGATAAACAACGGACTTCCCGACCTCTGATCGAAGATCTGATTGGTGAAAATCATCACTCATATTCCATGAACACTCAGTAAAAATGTGAGACCGATCTGGCGGTTAGATCTCTGGGAATTGCCATGTCTTTGTGGGTTATTTTCTCAAAATTGGAAATTTGGTAAAGAATGAGTTTGGAGGCTAGGATTGGTATGAATGAGATGGTGGCTACATTTATAGGAAGAGGGTAGGGTTTCATTTTTAACTTTTTATCTTATGACACTTATTCCCCTCCTACTTTAGATAATCACATTTATCTTCTATAATTTAATTAAACCCAATTCCTTTAAAATATTAAACGAAATTTGGGATGTTACATATATATATATATATATATATATATATATATATATATATATATATATATATATATCAAACATACCATTTTTTAAAACACATATTCTCATTCTTTCATTTTCTATCAAAATTAAAATAGAAAATCATTTCATTCTCTAATCACCATGAATTCATTCAACCATTCTAGGTTCAGTTTTAGTCAATTTGAAACCAACAAACGACCGAACACCACACAACCGAATCAATCGAACATCACCCAAGCGAGTGAACCAATCCCCGCCTTCCCGGACGGTATGAATTTCGACCCTATCATGTTGTCATAATGCTCGCCAACCTACCACATGTTGGTTTTAACCCACCTACTCATCTGAGCTTCCCACTGAACTTCCCATAGGAATTAGAGGAGAGGGTTCCAAAGACGCAAGTCGATCCGGATCTTCAAGACGAGCCGTAGACACAACCGGTTACGATCAAATCTAAAAAAGTTGGTTCGAACAAAGCCGGAAGACGACGGTCACACAAAAAGAAAGACGCGACCGAGTCTCGTGGTAAAAAAACTCAACTATGGACCCCCGAGGAGTATTTGACCATTTCACGAGCGTGGTGCGCGGTCTCGGAAGATCCCGAGTGTTGTAATTGTTGTTTAAGATTTTTTTTGCATTTATGTTCAATATATTAAATGTTAATATGTTTGATATTTCATTTGTTTAGCCAACTATCAAGCATTAGGAAATTTTCGGGACAACCTTAGGGAACTTTTTTTCAAGGAAATGGGAAAGGGGAACGACTACCGAACGCCCGATTCTATATCGGGAATATGGTCCGATATACACAGTAAATGCATGCTCTTAAAAGGGGTTTACAACCGACTTTATAAATCGTGAAGTAGTGGTGCCTGTGATGCTGAAGTTATTGCGGCGTCGTTGACTAAGTACCAAAGTTATCGGGGGAACTTTATATATATGAATTGTATTCTTCGTTATCATACTAAGTGGAACGTTGTACCCACCGCCGGGTCTGGAAGTAGGCGACGAGCAAAAGGGTCCAAAACCTCCTCCATGGTTGATCCTGAAAACGCTGCAGTCGGATGCTCGAAATTTCGACTTAAACGAGGACAAAGTCGATGACAACGAGCATGATTATATGGATTTGCCTCAACCAGGCAGTTGAAGAAGTCGTGGAAAGGGGTGGGGTCGTCTTTGGCGGTTGCTTCAAGTGCGGAAGTTAGAGAAGAATTCACCGAAATAAACCGCCAACTCGCCAATTTACACGACCTTGGGAGTCAACGTTTTCAGGTGATGCAACAAAATTCTGACTCCAACAAGGTGTTCGCCTATGTAATGAACAACAGAAAAATGGACAAAGATCTTGCTTTTTTGCAAGAACCGATCGACCACCTTACCGGACATGCCCGAAGGCTAGCGGAAATGAAAAGGGAAAGAGTTATTGAAATAAAAGATCGAACACTAATATTTATTTTTACTACTAGTGATGTTTTTTTAATGTATTTGTATTAATTTTGATGTAGTTTTTCTAATTTATTTTATTTAATAAAATGTTATTAGGAATGTTTTAAATAAAAAAGAAAAAAATGATAAGGTAATGATTGAAGGGGCTCCATCTAATACACCTCTTTTAGCCAAAAAGTCCCTATATTTACATAACATGTCACACAACGCCGACAAAAAAACTCCATCCACTACACAAGATTTAATAAAAGTTTTTGAACAAATTACAACCAAAAACCCTCCAAAACCCAACATGTGATAACGTGTGGCAACTTTTATTATCCATGAAAAGATTCTCTATTTTCAAGAGCATGTGTGTTAGACCGGTCTCTGTGGTGAGGGGCATCGATGTCCTTCCATAGTGCCACGTCAGCACCAGGTGAGCACTAGGGGCATCGAAGCCCCAACATATAACGCCCCTCGATGGTGAGAGGCATTGAAACCCCTTTAAACTTTTGTTTTTTTTTTATAAAACAAAAAAAACCAACAAATATATAAAATACATAATATTAAAAAAAATACAAACTAAATTAAATATAAAAACATATAAATAAAATTTAAAAAACAAAAATCAACTATTTTTAGTTGTCGTCGTCATGTTGCATGTTCCTCAAAAGATGTTCAACCAAATCCGATCAAAGACTGATATTTGTTTCCCTTTTTTGTGTTCATAATAAATTAGCAAGTTTCTCATCTTCGTTAAGTGTTGAGATCGGCTTTGGCGCATCGTTGTACTCGCATTGACAAATTTCTCTACCCAAGTTGTCAAATATCATATTATGTAAGATAATGCAAGTATACATTATGTTTCTTAACTTATCCATTTGGTGAAAATGAGTCGGATGTCTAATGGCAGACCAAAGTTTCTTTAATACCCCGAATGCCTTTTCGATGTCCATTCTGGCCGACTCGTGTTTTTTCTTAAAAAATTGTCGTTTATCGTCAGTCAGGCATTTGGCCCATTCCGGATAAATGCCGTCGACTTGATAATATCTGTATTCGTAGTTGACATCATTCGTGTAAAGTGAGGTGTCGGATCCAACTCCGTTTATGAGTCGGTCAAAAATAAGGGACACATTTATCACAGCTACATCATTGTTTACACCAGGCATTCCCAGAAACACATGCCATATCCGAAGATCTTATGATGCAACAGCCTCAAGCATAACTGTTGGGCCGTCATGATCAACCAGATGATATTGACCTTGCCAAGAGACTGGGTAAGCTTCCTAAGGCCAACATGTACAATCGAGGCTACCAATCATCCCGGGAAAACTGTGTCTTTGTTGATGCACCTCGTATATATTTTGTGTATATCAATTTGAGTCGACCTCCTCAAATATTTTTTATGATATAGTTGAGGAATACCTAATATTAATAATTTTAAGGCCAATTTATAAAATTTACACTTAAAATAAGAAGATTTAGAAATAAATAATTAAAATTGAGAATAATATTCAAATTCGTAGAACGTGTGAAGGGCTTCACGAGCCACTGTCTCCGACATCTGTAAATACTCTTTCATGGCATCACTCGTGGTCCCGTACGCTAGTTGACGAATTACCTCAGTGCATTTTGGCATAGGAAAAGAACCCGGTTTACCTCTCGCGTCCTCCCGTTGTTGGAAAAACGCATAATCACGTTCTAAATCACCAACTATTTGTAAAAATAGTTCGCGACTCATCCAAAAACGCCGCCAAAATCATCCCGAATCAAAAGTAGCGTGCTGCGAAAATTAATCTTTTATTAACCGGTCATGAGCACCTACACGATCCCATTGAAGATGAGGTCGTCTTGTTCGTTGTTGTGAGCATTCGCAATGCTCGACTAAGATTTGGGCAGTCTCTCGAATAGCACCAAATATCACTTCATCGTCTGAATCCGAGTTTGAAATAACGACAAGATCGGGGTAGTAGTCGGTTGTCGAAGATGATTCGAAAGACATATTTTTTGGAGAATATTTTATAAGTTTAAAGATGTGTAGGATATGTTTGTAGAGATTGAGTGAATGATATATATACATATATATATATATATATTAGGCAAAAAGCCGCGGAGTGCGGCGGCGATTACACTTGACAACGGGAATTGTTCACAAGCCGATTGCCATGCCATGCCAAGGCAAGCTTGGCCCGGTTTTAGTACTAAGCTGAAAATTTGAGCTCAAGCTCGGGTTGGCTTCATTATATAAAGGAAATTTTATAAACACATATCAACCGAGTACAAAATAAGTCCATAATGAGTTCAACTTAATACACAACACATAACAGGTTTAACCAAACACAAAATAAGTTTAACATAAAACATAGCATGTTCAAATCAAGTTTATACTGATTCATAACATGTCCAAACTTATTTAAACATTTACTAACTTGTAAAAGGCCAAAGGCAAAAGAAATAACCCTAATAAGCAATAACTAAGTACCCACATATCCAAGGAGTCGCTTAGCTAACACAAACCACATACCACATCATCATCATACTCAGTATATCCCACCAATAGCAAAGCTATGGTAGGGTCTGAGGAGGGTAAGATGTAGACAGCCTTACCTCTACCCCATAGGGATAGAGAGGCTGCTTCCGATGAGACCCCCGGCTCGATAGTAGTTTTGCATCAAGCCTTGGACATAAGGCACATAGAACTCAATCATCGGTACACCGGCTGATTGGTGCATGTACCATTGTCTTTCGGCTATCAACGCCACCACATGATGCATGATTAACCTTCCGCCACTTTTAACGTTATTTTCACGAGATTAGTAAAATAACGTTAAAATTAGTGCAATTTTACTTTTGCCCACCCGAAGGTTCACACATATATACATTATATGCGCGCACCGCAAGCAGGGCGTAAACCACATACCACATGTTAGTTGCATTAGTGTATTATGCTGCTCTGTTTCCAAACTTTAACTGAATGACTACAAAGAAAGAATATTATAAGAATGTAATCCTACAAATAATGAAGAAGCTTAAGCATGGCAATTTAATTAAATCAAGCTTCTTATGTGGGCGCAAGCATGTTACTGTTAACACCTTTCAGTTTAAGAACTTCTAAAAGTTGGAATTGTGGGAAAGTTTGTTCCATTAAGTAAATAAACAATTTGAAATATATTAAAAATGTGCGTGAAAAAAAAAGAAAGTAAAAAAAGTAGCAACATATACTTTTTGTTTATAAGTTGGGTCAGCTATAAGAAGTTTTACAAGCGTTATAGAGACAATGTTGTATTATTTAGACTCGAAACAAGCCGAAATGACCTATTAGATCAAACAATGCTCTGTTGACTAATTAGTAGCCAAAACATGTATGCATTTTGGCAAAACTTGTTCCAACCTAAACCAAAACAACAATTTTTTAATTGGCGCTCTTTGGCCAAAGTCTAAATCACCAATTAAAAAACAAACAAAAAGACCAGCCATGACTTGAACCAAGTTTGACCAGAATCAAAATGACCATTTATGGCCCGAATCAAAACTACTATTCTCTAAAATTTAACTTCAAATATTCAATGGTGTTGATATTATAAACTTTTCCTTTAAACCAGCCCGTTAATCCATAATTGGTAAACATTTCGGGTTATTTTCTCATAAACTGCCAAGTCAAAATGGAAGATACATCACTGCATCTCGATTTACAAAAATACATTAAGTAATAATAAAAAAATACATCAAGTTTCTTGGTAGTATCATTAAACATTAGTAAATTTATCAGCATTTATATTCCATAAATTACTTGGTAGTGTCATTAAACATAAGTAAACTTACAGTCCTTAATAGTTTAACTTAACAGTTCACCCCTTTGACTTTTGACATTTCATTTTCATTTACATTTACAAGAAATATGAAAAGCATATGCATTAAAACGCCTTTAAAGTTAAACAAACTCCATAGAATCTTGTTTTTATGAGATTTTGGCAAATTGATTAAAATACTTACCAAGGTGCTTAAATAAATACTTTTCAAACAAATTATGTTAATATGATATTTGTGAATGAGGGTTTTTTGGTCTACTTTATTATTATAAAGGGTCATGAGCTATTTAATATCGGCTCCTTAAAATCTCAAATCGAGGCGAATTTAAACAAGCGGGCCTAAAAATTAGCTTCTTTGATTACGAGCTTGAGCTAGAAAACTACTCACAAGCAAAGCTTGAGCTGTCTTCCTAACCTAAATGAACCTATTATTTATTAATTCTGTGTAACATATAAAATAATTTTATATTAACAATCATTATATAAAAGTTTGTGAAATAGAGCTCAAAGCGATGCAAGCTCGAGCAAATGCTCGACTTGTCCACAACCTTGATTAAAATGCATTAAGGTATTTTAGTATTTTTTTTTACCTGAAATTACTGTAGTTTTGTTTCGGTATATACCTCAAGGTCAGAGAAGAGATCATAAGGTAACTGTTTCAGTTTAGTTATCCCTGCCTGAAAGGGTCATTAGCTTTAGCCTACAAACAAAACAATTTATATATTTAAATAAATTACTATAGATTAACCCATGATTTTACTTTGGACACACATTCGGCATGATCAAGCGGCTTACTATAAGTTAATAATCTGGAAAAAAGGCGGTTCGGGGCGGCAAGGTAACATGTCACATGGGTTTAGGTTAGAACATGTTGGGTAGTGTGGTCCGGGACAAACCAGTTTAGGAGGGTGTATGGATTAAAATAGACATCGGGTGAATATATACTTTTCTAAGTAAACAACCGAATCCAACATGTAACCTATAACCTGCCAAACCAATTCTAATTGTAGCCCGCCAATATTAAAGGAAAAAAACTATTGACCCAATTTGTATCAACATACCTCGGTTAAAATCTTCAATATGTTGCGCAAATGTTTATATTGAGCGGGCTTTGATCAAGGAGGGGTTCATGCTATCATGTTAACTTTTTGAACGTTTTAGAACTTCATGATCCATGTACTCTAATTGAAGTTGTCTCCTGCATCAATATTTGAAAAAATGAAATAATTCAAATAATAATAAGTTCTCGCTTTAACAAACACCTATATCAGAATGCTGAATAAAGGAGACAAACAGTTGAACAATGGGTGTTGTGGGTTAACCAAATATGACCCGTTAGAGCCATGTCTAAAATATAAATACTGTGACATTCGTCAAATTCGGATTTCGATTATTCTTTCACGTTTTATTTCTAATAAATTATACTTCGAACTCGTATTGTATTGTAAACCCGATCCTGTAATTTTATTAATCATATAAATCGATCTTTAAATTTTTCACGTACTTAGTTCATCAAAACCCGTAACGTAGGCGTGTACTAATCTTTGTTCATTTAACATAAAATTAGTTTATAAAATTGTAAGGGGTAATACTTGCAATTTTCGAATCTATATTAACATTTCTTAAGTTTAATATCTTTTCATAAAATAATTAAAACTTGGAGGGCCTTTATGTAAATATTTAATATGTATATAAAAAGAAAAAAACCTAACCCTAACCATATTAACCACAGCCGCTCTCTCTTTCTCTCTCGGCACTTCCGGCGCCATTTTCCGGCGACCGGCGACTCCGGCGCACCACCACCGACCCCAATTTCCCCCTTGTTCGTTCGTTTCCTTCCGATATAGAGTTTTCCGACAGCGGCGAACAAAAAATCGGCCACCGGTGCACCGCCGTGCTAGCTCTCTCTCTCTCTCTCTTTATCTCTCACCGTCGCACACTCTCTCTCTCTCTCTCTCTCTCTCTCCGTTCTATCTCTCTCTTCGTGCCCTCCCTTTCTCTCCGTTCTCTCTCCCTCTCTGTCTCTCTCTCTCCCCGACTCTCTCTCACTCCATCTCCGTCTCTCCCTCTCTCTCTCTCTTTCTCTCCCTCCGGTTTCTGTTTTCCGTCTCCGGCAGGTCCAGCTCGGGTTCTTCCCGGTGTAGAGCCACGACCTCATGATCACCTAATAGGTAAATTAATTTGGGTTTTGGTGTTATTAATTTTCTATATCGAATTTCAGATTTAAATTGTTAGTAATTGGTTTATTTATCGGTTATATTCTTTAAAACGAGTTGGATGGGTACGGAGTTGGTTTGAATAGGGGAAAAGATGAACACCCGGGAAACGAATATATGAATTTTGTTATGAGTTTAATTAAATTGTTATTTTGGTTCGTTTGGTTTGTACGTTAGTTGTTGAACTAGAGGTCACGGGTTCGAGTCTCATCCTAGACTGGTTTTGGTGTTATTTTTATACTTAACAAATTACGGTTACTATTAGTGCTAATATTGGTACATAAAAATTAATATTAGTATTATTATGTTAAACTTACTATTATATGTATATGTATTAATTATTAATATTATTATTAGTATCATTATTCTTATAAATATTAAAGTTGTTATTTTTATTAATAAAGATCATATTGTTATTATTTATAAAAAATCATATTTTTATCATTAATTATTAGCAATAATATTATTATATTTATTTTGTGAACTCGTTTAGAAATCGAACCAGCATCGAGTATGGTATCATTATTTACTATCAATATTATTTATTATTATTTTTTTTATCAACAACATTTTAATTAATACTGAAATCTTTATTTTTTAACTATTATTATTAGTATTATACTATATTAGTATTATTAATAATAATTATTGTTATTATTATTATCATCATTATCTTTTATATATATATATATATATATATATGTATTATCAATTCATTTTATAAAACCGAACTCTTGATTTAAACCCATCTTGTTTTTATTCAATATTGGGTTAGTTATTTAAAAGACTAATAAAATAATATTATTTTATTTTAAATTACCAATTAAGTACGAGTCCCTAATCGTTAACAAATTAACCAGTAATCCGATTAACAACCGAACCTTCTTGTCCAATGTGTCAAATGTAATTTCAAGTAAAGTTCAAGTTCATTAATATATTTCATTTATTTTTTTTCTTTAGCTTTCAAGTCGGATTCGTTCATTTTGTTCACAAGCTTTCTATATTTCGATCATTTATTAGTTCTCGATTCGTCAATCGAGGTGAGTACTTTCATACCCCGTTTTCCATCTTTCGTTTTGGGGTGACATTTCATACTTATCAAACTAAATGCTTTATTTACTTTAACCTTAAACCCATAAACGTGATTGTATACTTTACTTAAATACTTGCTCGATTTGGTGTTCTATGCTTATATGCGTATGTGTTTATTGCTTTCGGTTGGTTGAATCTATAAATCCGTGAACTATCTGGTATTCTTTTATAACACGGTGTCGTTAACGTAATGTAATTAACGATAACTATAAAATCCTAGACTACTTGGCAACCCCTTGTAGCTAGGTGGCGCTAATATGTTTAGCGATTGTCTATTTATCCAAATCTAGTGTCTATTGTTTTGTATACAAGTTTTGTGGCTTTTTATTACTATATACTTATATGCTCAAACTTATGAATTTCTCACCAACCTTTGTGTTGACAAACTTTATTTTATGAAATGTTACAGGTTTGACTTTTGTTGGCTCGAGGACTTGACAAAAAACGTTACCAAGACCATTAGGGTATTAGTAAAACAAACAATATAAATGTTACTTGTATTCAATTTCCTTGTGTGAACGAGATGTGTTGATCATTGATTTATGAAATAAATGAGCTGATTAAATATTGTCACTTTAAATAGTGTCTTGTGTATTTGTCCAATCACATTGCATCCCGGCATGTTCCGCCGCCTTTGGTCGTGGTGTGACAGATTGGTATCAAAGCCACAAGACTATAAGATAGGTAGTTAGACGTAACGACCTAGTATAGTCTTTACTTTAGGGTTCTTATACGTGTTGCCTATACTTGTTTACCCTCTTGATTCTTCAATGAACTTGTTTATTTATATACTTATTTATTTTATCAAATCATAAATATACACATACACACACTTTCATAGTACTCCAATGTATCCATACCTTAAAACGCAAAAACATTAGTTTTTATTGTGTTTTATGGATCACGAGCTTAACTTGGATCCCGTTGTTTCAAATCTCCTTAAAGATTGTCTCATATGAGATGACCACTTTAAGTAGTCTAATGCGAGCGTTCCGCTCGCCATCCTAATTTTCGTTGTTGTAACAATAGGACCGCGGTGGTTCGTGGACTAGTGTTTTGACATGACGTTGTATTCCGATTTATTATTTTTGTTACAATCGTTATTTGAGTCGAAAACAAGAAAAAGACGCGGTGGTACGTGCACATGTTTAGACCCCAACATGGTAGTTTTGTAAAAAGGAGTTTAGTGTCGGAATATCAAGTCATGGTGGTTCATGCGCGATTTTTCTACCTTTAAATGTTAAAACATTTTTATTATGTTTCAAGAATGTAAACCATTTTTTCTTTATTTTGTTATAAATTCTTATCACAAGTCTTCATTTATAAATGTTATATTTTTCTTATTGTTAATAATTCTTTTATATCTCGATTTTATATGGTAAAGTCTTACACCAATTTTCTCATTTTGATTTCATAAGGATTTTTATTGCAAATTTCGTTCATTAAAATCTCTTCGTTATAAAATAAATAAATAAATATATGTATATATAGAGTTTGATCTATTCATAATGATTTTTAATATGCCATTTATTTTCATTAAGACGATTTACAAACAAAAATCTTATCATATAAATTTCATCATATTAAGAAGGTTTTATGATAAATTTTACCTCAACTTTTCAAGTAAATTTCCTATTGTATAAACTTTAAATTTTCTTTAAAGTCCTTGTACAAAAATTTTATTTTTATAAATATTCCGTTTTTTGGACGATCACTTCAAAATTTTAATTATTTAAACTTCTCACGACAATTTTTTTATTATACTACATTATACAACACACGTGGTAAAAATTTTGAAAAAATGAAATAATTCAAATAATAATAAGTTCTCGCTTTAACAAACACCTATATCAGAATGCTGAATAAAGGAGACAAACAGTTGAACAATGGGTGTTGTGGGTCAACCAAATCTGGCCCGTTAGAGCCATGTCTAAAATATAAATACTGTGACATTCGTCAAATTCGGATTTCGATTTTTCTTTCACGTTTTATTTCTAATAAATTATACTTCGAACCCGTATTGTATTGTAAACCCGACCAAGTAATTTTGTTAATCATTTAAGTCGATCTTTAAAATTTTCACGTACTTAGTTCATCAAAACCCATCATGTAGGCGTGTACTAATCGTTATTCATTTAAAATAAAATTAGTTTATAAAATTGTATGGGGTAATACTTGCCATTTTCGAATCTATATTAACATTTCTTAAGTTTAATACATTTTCATAAAATAATTAAAACTTGGAGGGCCTTTATGTAAATATGTAATATGTATATAAAAAGAAAAAACCTAACCCTAACCATATTAACCACAGCCGCACTCTCTTTCTCTCTCGGCACTTCCGGCGACCGGCGACTCCGGCGCACCACCACCGACCCCAATTTCCCCCTTGTCCGTTCGTTTCCTTCCGATATAGAATTTTCTGGCAGCAGCGATGAAGTCCGCTGACCCTCTCTCTCTCTCTCTCTGCTCGTTTTTCCGGTGACCGGAAAACTGGCCACCGGTGCACCGTCGTGCTTCCTCTCTCTCTTTCTTTATCTCTCACCGTCGCTCTCTCTCTCTCTCTCTCTCTCTCTCTCCGTTCTATCCCTCTCTCTCCGTGCTCTCCCTCTCTCTCTGTTCTCTCTCCCTCTCCGTCTCTGTCTCTCCCCATCTCTTTCTCACTCCCTCTCCGTCTCTCCCTCTCTCTCTCTCTCCCTTCGGTTTCTGTTTTCCGTCTCCGACAGGTTCAGCTCGGGTTCTTCCCGGTGTAGAGCCACGAACTCATGATCACATAATAGGTAAATTAATTTGGGTGTTGGTGTTATTAATTTTCATATATCGAATTTCAGATTTAAATTGTTAGTAATCGGTTTATTTATCGGTTATATTCTTTGAAACGAGTTGGATGGGTACGGAGTTGGTTTAAATTGGGGAAAAGATGAACACCCGGGAAACGAATATATGAATTTTCTTATGAGTTTAATTAACAATTGTTATCTTGGTTCGTTTGGTTTGTACGTTAGTTGTTGAACTAAAGGTCACGAGTTCGAGTCTCATCCTAGACCGGTTTTGGTGTTATTTTTATACTTATCAAATTACGGTTACTACTAGTGCTAATATTAGTACATAAAAATTAATATTAGTATTATTATGTTAAACTTACTATTATATGTATTAATTATTAATATTATTATTAGTAGCATTATATTTATATTTATTAAAGTTGTTATTTTTATTAATAAAGATCATATTGTTATTATTTATAAATAATCATATTTTTATCATTAATTATTAGCAATTATATTTTTATATATATTTTATGAATTCGTTTAGAAATCGAACCAATATCGAGTATGGTATCATTATTTACTATTAATATTATTATTTTTATCAACAACATTTTAATTAATTCTAAGATCTTTATTCTTTAACTATTATTATTAGTATTATTAATAATAATTATTGTTATTATTATTATTATCATTATTATCTTATATATATATACACTAGTAGGAACCCGAGCGATGCGGCGTGCCACAATATACAACGTAATGTTCGTTTTCTATTAGTTTTTCAATCGTCTCGTAATATATTGTATAATACTTCTCGCATGGGCCTGGTTTGATTATAAACGGTCGATTTGACATAACCTGTAAACAAAACCGTTCAGTATGTTTAATAACTTTTTTAAACCCACCCGAGTTTGGTGGTTTCACAGTTTGGAACTTAACCGCAAACAATCCCACCTTTTGCTGTGTAAATGGTTAAAGTCTTAAAATTAAGTTTGCACTCGATCTCTACTATTTAGTAGTCAGTTTATGTCATTTTTTTAGCATGTTAGCCTTTGAATATCTAACTGCTTATAAAAGCAAATTGACCATCTAACTATTATTTTTGGGTTATTCGGAATTAGATCGGGTTAAAAATAAATGGTGAATTTGTAGTGAGACTAGAGATAATGAGATACATGCTTCAATAAATTATGATATCAATAACGTTAAACATAAAATTCAAAGAAAATAAATAATTATAAAAATAAGGTTTCAACACATCTTAGGAGAGCATACTTTTCAAATTGTCATTCCATTTGTAATTGGATGGTTAAGCATACTTTTAGAAACTTGCACCTTTCCAGTTGATTCTTAAGCCAGTTCCTGTAATACACATGTAAAAAGAATATGACATAAAACCAAAAGTACATAAAAATCTGGTTATGTTTTTTCGGATTTGGTTTAATCGGTTTAGCCGATTATTCGGTTACAGTTACATAGAAGAACCGAATACTAATCAGAAGTTGTTTTTCACGTTTTAAATTAATTCGCTTATAACCAAATATCAAACACCCTTCACCTTAATCATTTAATCATATAAGAAACAAAATCATAATGACGACGTTTATCTGTTCGATCATTGGTTTTCAGTTTATTTGGTTTTGATAATTTTGTTTTGTAGTAACCGATATCCAAACCGAGAAAAAAAATTGTTTAAATCGAATCTCTAAAACTGCATAACCGACAACCAAACTGAATAACAAAAAAACGGGTTACGTTTTTCCGGTATCAGTTTAATTGGGTTAACCCGATAAAAATCCGGTTCTGGCTTGCGAGGTGCTAGTCGGCTGGTGCGTCTAGGGCTCAACAACTACTTAATGTTGGTCCCTGTATGAACCGAGCTAACCCCATGAACGCATGAACCTGATGCAAATAATGCAACAGACCTCTTGATCCCGCAAAAATTGATATTAGGCTTGAATTTTATATAGACCAGCAACAACTATTACAACCAAAATTTTGGAATTCTGTAAATGTTACTGTGTAATTCAAAGCTAGTGGGTTAGTTGATGCAGAAAATAAAATTTCCATCACCAAAATGAGTGAAAATAGTGAATGTTGCTTACAAAAAAGTTACCCAAGTAGCCATAAATGTGTCCAGGCAGTTTGGAAAGATTGTATTTTATTATTATAATTGAACAAACGTTTAAAAACTACTTACATGAACTTTATGGGGTTGTCATTGTCAGCTTCTTCGCATAAAAATCTTTTGGTAGTTCCTATTTGCGAATGCTTTGGGCACTTGGGGCAGGTTACGTAGTACCAATAAGGACTGTTGGGCCTTCTGCCTTGGCAAAACCAATGACACCGAGATAATTACCGGTGGCACTCCCTACAAGCAAGCAATACTGCATATTCAATCAGTGGCACTCCCTATTAAAACAACAATCACAACTGTAAAAACCTTCTATGTGTAATAATTACCTTAATTATTAAAACTGAAAAATGGACACAAAAATGTTTGTTGCAGGTCAATCGAAGCGGCCCATTTTGCATCTTAAAAAACAAAATAACAAAATCTAATGTGCGATGATACTCGGATAGCTCAAGATCATAACTAATGATTTATTATCATGTTATGTATTAAGCTAAAAGTTATATGGATTGTGTTTTATCTTAAATAAGTCAAATAAAAAATTAAGCTTAAATGGGAACGGGACAAACAGGCCCAACACGTTGAAAGCTTTCCAAAGTCTATTTATGCAGCCATCCATTCCCAAGTACATGATTAAAAAATCTTTAAAAAATAGGTACGGAGTAAGCTAAACAAACTATACGTCTGACCTAGATCAGCGGCGTTGTCGTGAGACCACCAGATTCTTCACATATATGCCCCCTATTCGTCTTCAACTTCAAATCACCATCTCCCAAAACGGCACTCTATTCGTCAACCAACATCCTGTATGACAGCAGATTAAACACCAAATAACGCTGATCAACAACAAAAATACCCAGTCAAAATCCAACATATAACAAGGCTATCAGCAGGGTTTGGGGAGGATGAGATGTAGGCAAACCGTACCTATATCTCGAAGGATAGAGATGTTTCTTCCAAAGAGGTTCCCGTCTCTAAAACCATAACTATGAAATAGTATAGAATTAGAAATAAAATTCAAATACTAAACCTTTAGACATATGGCCTCTTCAATGCCCGACATGTCTATAGTTTCGCCCTTCGCGCATACTTCACCAATATCCAACTTTGGTTAATCAGGTTCTGTAATATATTCTAGCAATTCATAGTAAGAGAAATTGTTGCTCAGAATGTACTTGATATCAGTTGCAGCAATGGTCTGCAAATCCATTTTTTAATCCCAGAAAGACTCGAGCAAACCTTTGCTCTGTTCGGGACCCATACGGGAATAACCGACAATGAGTGACGCCATTGATATTTTCAAAAAACAACACACTCAAATTCAACATAAGCAACCGCTATAAATCGACATAAATATAAATTATAACTATATAATTAATAAATCCTTTTGTTAAGCATCTAATTTGAAAATAAACATACAACATTCTTTCAACTTCTGGTCCAAGTTTGCTAAACTGACCAACCACATTTAATACTCTCGAAGCCTAGAATTTCACAAAAACATATTTAAAACTTTTGATCAAAAAAAATATATGGTTTTTGTAACAACTCGGTTTTCCCATTTTAGGTTACCCAACCTATTTTCAATTTTGGGTAATTTTAATTAATAAAATATCCCATTTATCGAGTTATTAATATTTTATTATTATAGGTTATTAATATTTTATTATTATAGGTTATTATATTTATTTAATTATCCATATTAACTTTGAGTTAAATACACTTTTAAACCCGAATTCAAATTCTAACCCAATTTTGTACCCTCATCTTTAGTCCGTGGACTTAAATGCAAAATATGCAATTATTATATTATAACCCTTTAACCCAAACCCATAATTGAGGTCCAAACCCGTTTATACCCAACCCGAAGACCCGTATTGATTTCTTGATGCATAATTCTCGTGCTAAACATAGAATTTATATTAGAAAATCGTCTGTAAGTCTAATTCTTATTCACACCGACGTTTTAATTAAGGCATTATGATCAATTTGATCTTGTACTCAATAATAACTAAAACCCGTCAATACCAATATACGATATACCATGTAGACCTTCAATGAAACCCGGCGAACCTAACACTATGTTTAATTGATTTATAACACCCTGCAACTCGACGAACAAGATCACGCTGACCGTCAGCTTCCTGTACCCCGTTGACCATCAATTCACAATGATAACCCGTTGACCATCAATTCAGATCTATAACCTTTTACATAAACCATCTCATAATCCATATGTCTAACTACAAATTCAAAACCCAAAGTTGTCACATACATTAAAACAAATGATTAATAAACAACCATGCTGACTGTTAATTAAAGCTTCCCAAAAGAAACCAAAACACAATTGAACCCAAACTACTGCATATCATGTCATAATGTATGTCGTAACTACAAAACATATTCATGAATCAACAAATTCAGCAAATTTGATATGGTGTTAACTATCAATTGAAACCCTAGCAGTATAATACGTTACCTTCGAATTCATTGGTTTCACTAAAAACAAAACAAATCGCTGAACACCATTCAGTTTATGCACAACTACCACCATTGATTCACCATAGCTGTTGTTTGGGGTTCAACCCTGTCAAATCGAACAACTGTAAAGCCCATTTTAACCTTCGAAGTTTGCAAAATCGAGAGAACATGATGGGGTGAAGATGAATCGGATGAGGAAATCTAGAGAGAAAGCAAGGAATAGATCTTCTACTAAAGTCAATGGCGGTGAATTTTAGGAGTGAAGAAAACGATCTGTGTATTCAAACTAAGGTCGTTCGAATGTCGAATAATCCAGGCGCCAGATATGATGGTTTTGAGACATATGCATTACAAAGGTGTACATTATGTAACAAGAGTAGTAAAACTCTTAATTTTAAGAGTTTTTGGTAAATTTACCATATCGTCCTTCCTATATGTATAATAATATAGTGTAGATATAACATTTTTGATTTTTTTTATTTAAACGGTAAAAAGAGCCGTTGGAGGTGGGGCCACCACATTTCCTTTACACCGCGTTCATCGTCCTGACAACCCCAACCGGGCGGGGCGCCCTTTGGTGCTGTTCTGCGCCCATTGGCGTGTAACATCCCGGAAGTTCTAAAATAATATTTAATATATTATTTGCGTTGGGTGAAATAATTGAGTTAGTTGAGTAATAATAATAATAATAATAATAATAATATATGAAAGGATAAGTAGGCTTTTTAGATGTAATTAGTTATGGACTAAAAAGAAAATATGGGCCTTAGATCCATGGGCTTAAAGGAGTATAAATGCCCCCTTAAACCCTAATCCTTTCCATTTCCATCCATCTTATCTCCTAAGATTCCCTACACACTCAAAAACACACACATAGCCTCCCTTATACGGCCATGGCTAGAGAGAGACCCAAGAACAAAAACCAAGATAAATATTGATAGATCTTGGATATTTAAGCAACATACAAGATTATAGTTCATAACCAAGCTAAACCATAGATTTATAACAAGTAAAGGTACGTTCTTTATTCTTAAAGGTTGTGTTTTTATGAAGGTTTGCCATGAAACTTAAACATAGAGTCTATGGGTCTAGATAATTCATAAAGTTTCAAACTTGATGATTAAAATGGACTTAACGAACTTATGGTTATGATCAGTTCATAAAAGAAACCCTAGATCTAGCCTTAAACGTATTTAGCCATAAAGGTTCAACTTTATGGTTACCCGGGTTAAGTTTTAGCCGAAAACGGTTAGGGAAACATTTATGGGTCCATACCGAGCCATAACAAGGTGTTAGGGTTAAAACGAGCAAAGATAATGATAATAAAAGACCAAACTGTGACCTATTGTTTGAATAAAATTCAGCTCGGTCGATTACAATGAGAAACTCGCTTACAAACTTATAGTCGATTACAATTGTCACACCCCGACCAAAGGCGGCGGAACATGTCGGGGTGCAACGATTGCTCATAAGCGCATGACACTATTTAAAGCGACAATATTTAACAAACTCATTTCATTTCACAACATCGAAAATGTCACATAACTAAATATTCATAAGTCAAATACAACATCATATAACAAAATATAGCAAATAAAAATATTGTTCATTTTTGCTAATATCCTAGAGGTGTTTGTGACATTTTCTTCTCCAAACTCCAAAATCAACCTAGATGCAAACCTGTAACATTTCATAAAATAAAGTTTATCAACACAAAGGTTGGTGAGCAATTTATAAGTTTGAGCATATAAGTATATAATAAGAAAAGCCACAAAACTTGTATACAAAACAATAAATAAGAGAAATAACTTGGATAAATAGATAATCGCTAATAGATTTACGTTAGCGACACCTTGCTATAGGGGGATGCCAAATAGTCTAGGATTTTATAGTTATCGCTAATTGCATTAAGTTAACGACACCTTGCTATAAGGGGATGCCAAATAGTCTAGGATTTATAGATAAACCAACAAAAAACAATAAACACATAGGCATATAATCATAGAACACCAATTCGAGCAATTATTTAAGTAAGTTATACAAATAACGTTTGTGATTTAAGACCCAAGTATAAAACATTTAGTTTAGTTAAGATGAAATGTCACCCCCAAAACAAAAGATGGAAAACGGGGTATGAAAGTACTCACGTTCAAGTAATAAACTTAAAAGATGATAATTTGGAGATTTTCCGGAACGACGAGATTAACGTATCAAGCCTAAATAAAAGAAAGTATTGGATTTAGAAAGGTTGTCTTGAAGATCTTTTAATAAAATAATTGTTGCGAAAAGTAAACAATTAAAGTTCAAGGTTTAAAATGTAACTATTTAAGAATTTATAATAATAACCCTTTAAATGTAAGTTTGCTCAAAACCGGGTTAAAGTATCTAACCTTAATATTTACTTAACCTATGTTAAGTAATAAGGTGGGAAAAATGCAAAGATGCAAGTTTCTTTGGGATAAAGATACTAAAATGGGTCTTTAACGAGTGTTCGGGTTGTTGGTTCGGGTCTTAATAATTGGTAAAACCCAAAGTCAACTTTCCAAAATAATGAATGTTATGAGATAACTCAATAAAACTTATTAAGACTTAACCAATTATGTAGTTCTATTGTTTTAGAACTAACAACACACGTTAAGCGAGTGTTCGGTTTTTTCGGTCCAAACTTTGTTATGAGATCAAGTTGGATCCAACATTTCCAAGTACTTAAGAAGATAATAAAAATCAGTTTGTAAACTATTTTTAAAGAAATATACAAGTCTTGATAGCTAAAAACACACTTGTGTGTCTTAAGCGAGTAAAAATCGGGTTGGTTCGGTTTCCATCTCACAACAAGTTCATAGATGGTTTCCACATGCCCAAATAACCAAGAACTTGCATAATAATGTAAAAATGAAAATACTTAAGTTTTACAACCAAAAAGTTAACAACAAAATCTTTAAATAAAAGTTCGGTTTACGGTCTAGAGCTATTTACGGTTAAACCGAAGCATAGACTATTAGATCCCATAACCATGGAACTTGTAAATATGACAAACAAACTAAAACGAGCAGAAGTTAAGCAAGATTAATATGTGCAAACAAGTTATATAAGTGTGTATATATCAAGGACCACGTAAGTCCTACATGAAGCCTTGCCTTACGAGGCCTGAAACTTAACCGATCGGGGCCGGAAAAGTAACTACCAAAGGTAACAAGGGTGTGTTTATATATATGTTGTGCCATATGCTTCAGGTATTGATTAAGACTAAGAAAACAAAATAAACTTGCAAAACTAACTTAGTTTGACTTTGGAAGTCAAACTTGACATAAACTTAAAAATAACCTTGTATGATCTTTGATTTTGAGTGAGAAAAGAGTTTATGAGCAGGGATTAATGTTAGATAGGGCCTTGTATTTATAGGATGAGCTTAGAGGGGTTAAACAAGTGATTCGGTGGTCAAAACTCGGATTCGTTGGACAATAAAACAAGCAAGGGAGCAAAGGGGACCTCAAATGGTTCCCCCGTCATGCAGCGCGACGGGTAGGGGCTGGTGTTATTCTACAAAGTTTCAAAAATGACAGTTTGGCCCCCCGATGTTCGTTTTAAGTGATTTTAACGTGTTTTAAGGCCCGTAAAGGATGTTTTCAAGACCCAACAAGTGTAAAACAATATTGTAACATAACATCCATCATTTTGATTATATCACAAGTTTAGGTTTACAAAACGTGTCAGTTTACATGATAAACGGATCATAAACGAATACAAACAGGACCCGTTTTTTACCAATGTCACAGTATCCCCTACTTTAGGATATTTACTTTAGGATATTCTGTCCCGAAATTAAGATGAAGATGATGATGCAAACAAATGTGGATACTTCTCTTTCATGGTGTCTTCTCGTTCCCAAGTAAATTCTGCTTCACGCCGTGATTCCCATCGAACTTTGACTAACCGAATACGACTTCGCTTGGTTTTCTTCTCGCTGCAATCCCTGATCTCAACGGGTCGTTCAACCATGATAATCTACTCATCAACATGTACTTCGTCGAGAAGTATATGGAGATTACCCTCAACTAAGCACTTTTTGAGGCTTGAAACATGAAAAGTCGGATGAACACCGGCAAGTTCTTGCGGTAGTTCGATTTGAGAAGCTACTTTCCCAACACGTTTAAGAATTTTGAAATGACCAACAAAACGAGGAGCTAGCTTACCCTTATTTCCAAAACGGACTACCCCCTTCCAAGGAGATACTTTTAGAAGGACAAGATCGCCAACATTAAATTCAATCGGTTTTCGCCGTTTGTCGGCGTAACTCTTTTGACGACTTCTAGCAGCTAGGAGGTTCTTACGAATTTGATCGATCACGTCGGTGGCTTCTTGGACCATTTTAGGTCCCGTGATTTGAGCTTCACCGATTTCGTTCTAACTAATCGGAGAACGACATTTATGACCGTAAAGAGCTTCAAAAAGAGCCATCTCGATGCTAGAATGATAATTGTTGTTATACGAAAACTCGATGAAAGGGTTGTGAGAATCCTAATTTCCACCGAAATCAAGAACACACGCTCGTAGCATATCCTCGAGTGTTTGGATAGTACGTTCGGATTGACCGTCCGTTTGAGTATGATAAGCGCTGCTAAGATCGAGACGTGTTCCCAAAGTTTCTTGAAGAGATCTCCAAAAATGAGAGGTAAAATGAGCATCGCGATCGGAGATGATAGAAAATGGTAAACCGTGTCGGCACACAATTTCCCGAACATAGATTTGAGAAAGCTGCTCGACATAATACTTTTCACGGATCGGAATGAAATCAACAGACTTGGTCAAACGATCGATAATCACCCAAATACTATCATTGCCTTTTTGGGTGTTGGGTAGTTCAATGATAAAGTCCATAGCAATGTCTTCCCATTTCCAAATGGGAATCGGTAGTTTCTCGAGTAGACCAAAAGGTCTTTGATGTTCGGCTTTGACTTTTGAGCATGTAAGACATTTTGATACAAACAACGCTACGTCCTTTTTCATACCCGGCCACCAAAAGGTAGCACGAAGATCGAAATACATCTTATCCGCACTGAGATGAACGGAATACCGCGAATTGTGAGCTTCGTCGAGTATACAAGTACGAAGATCATCGCAATTGGGAACCCACAAACGATTGAGAAAGTACAAAAGACCATCGGGTTTGGTTTCGAGTTGAAGTTCGGCTCCATATGACATTTCTTCGTACATGTTACCTTCTTTAACGAAGGTACGATGAGCTTGGAAGAAACGAGTTTGAAGATCAGTTTGAACAACAACGCTTAAAAGTAGAACGAATTTAATATTAACCTTTCGACTTAGGGCGTCGGCGAAAACATTCGCCTTACCGGGATGGTAGCGAATCTCGCAATCATAATCGCTAAGTAATTCGGCCCATCATCGTTGTCTCATGTTGAGATCTTTTTGGTCAAAAATATGTTGAAGGCTTTTATGATCGGTAAAAACCACACATTTTGTACCGCAAAGGTAATGTCTCCAGATTTTGAGAGCGTAAACGACGGCACCAAGTTCGAGATCATGAGTCGTATAGTTCTTCTTGTTTACCTTTAGTTTCCTTGATGCGTAAGCGATGACTTGACCTCATTGAATGATAACACAACCAAGGCTTTGATGAGAAGCATCGCAAAATACAACAAAATCGTCTTTTCCATCGGGAAGGGTTAGAATGGGAGCACTGCAAAGCATGTCCTTGAGAGTTTGAAAAGCTTCCTCTTGTTTCGAACCCCAATCAAATGGTTTTCCTTTATGAGTGAGGGAGGTAAGCGGCAAAGAGATCTTCGAAAAATTCCAAATGAAACGTCGATAATATCCGGCCAAACCGAGGAAGGATCGAATTTTCCTGGGAGTCGTAGGAGTTTTCCAATCCTTAACGGCCACAATTTTAGCGGGATCAACATGAATACCATTTTCGTTTACGATATGTCCCAAGAACTGAACTTCCTCGAGCCAAAATTCACATTTGGAGAATTTGGCATAGAGTCGTTCGTTTCTAAGGAATTTGGGAATGGAACGCAAATGATGCTCATGTTCGGCTTTGGTCTTGGAAAAGATAAGGATGTCATCAATAAATACAATAACGAATTTATCAAGGAATGGTTTGCAAACGCGGTTCATGAGGTCCATAAACACCGTTGTTGCATTTGTTAACCCGAAGGGCATAACCAAAAATTCAAAGTGTCCATATCGAGTACGAAAAGAGGTTTTAGGAATGTCTTCTTCACGAACACGCAATTGATGATAACCCGATCGAAGATCGATTTTGGAGAAACAAGTTGCGCCTTGAAGTTTGTCAAATAGGTTGTTGATTTGTGGCAAGGGATAACGATTTTTGATGGTGAGTTTGTTAAGCTCTCGATAATCGATGCAAATACGAAACGAACCATCCTTCTTTTCACGAAGAGAACGGGAGCGCCCCAAGGAGAAGATCTTGGACGAATGAAACCTTTACCGGAAAGTTCTTCGGGTTGGTTTGATAATTCTTGCACTCCCGACGCGGCTAAACGATGAGGAGCCTTGGCCATGACATCACGCCGGGCACAAGATCGATACAGATTTCGATCGAACGAATGGGCGGAAGACCGGTGACATCATCAGGAAAGATGTCGAGGAAATCATGAACAATGGAAATATCTTGCATTTTCCTTTCCTTTTTGTCTTTTGTCACCGCGAGAGCTAGAAATGGCACATACTTTTAGCGTAAGTACTTTTGCGATTAGGCGCACGACATGAGATTAAGTCTTCTAGAAGTTGTGTTGCCGAAAACTTTAAGAATTTTACCATTGACAAGGGGAATGTGAATGAATTTATCGAAACAAACGACTTCGGCACAGTGCAAAGATAATCAATCCATGCCTACTATGACATCGAAACTTCTCATTTGCATCGAGATGAGATCGATGAAGAATTTATGCTTGGAAAGGATGAGAGTACAATCGCGGACGACGGAATAGATGGTAATAGAATTGCCATTGGCGACTTCAATGGAAAACGGTCGGGAAAGCTTAGTTCGAGGCATAGCAAGGTTTGACTCAAATTTCAAAGAAATAAAACTTCTATCAGCACTAGTATCAAATAAATTAGAAGCCAAATGATGGTTCACCAAAAACATACTGTTCATGATATCGTTTGCCACTTGAGCTTGATTAGCGTTCATCATGAAAGCTCGCCCTTGATTGCCATGGTTGACTTGAGGTGCTTGTTGTGGAGGTGGATGTGGTGCTTGTATGGCTTGGATGGGTTGGATGATTGGTGCATTGAGTTGGGGAAGTTGAGGTTGCTAAGTTTGGACTTGGTAAGCCTGAGTTTGGTAGTAAGGAACGGTCATGGTTTGAGCTTGTTTTGCAAAGGTTAAACGTGGGAAATTGTTGCGAAAATGGTTAGGATCTCCACAACTGAAGCAAGCTCGGGATTGTTGGGGTTGGTTTTATGGGTAGGGTGCATAACGGTTTTGGGAATTTTGGGGAAAGGTTCTAAGTTGGCTAGGTTGGGTTCGTTGGGCAGATCGGCATGTGGTGTGGAGGTTACCAAGTCGGTTACAAATGGTACAATGGAGACAAGGCATGTTTGGTGGGTTGTGAAGTTGGCAAGTGTTGCATAGCAGGGTGGTACCGGTATCGGGTCTTCGGTTTTGTGGTGGAGCTTGATTTTGTTGTTGAGGTTGGGTAACGGCAAAGTTTCGGTAGTTGGATTTGGGTTTCGTCTTGTTGTTGTTGTGACGGGATGAGTTGAAGTAGTTAATGGCGTGTGGTGCGGGTTCAACATTGGCTTGCGGTGCGGGCTTGGGCTTGGCTTTCTCACTCAGTTTCTTGAGGGTTAGAGTACCCGCCTTCAAATGATTCTCCGATAGCACACCGGCTAAAATGATGGCGTCCTCAAGATTCACTGGTTTGCTACTCATAACGGATTCTCGGATTTGAATCGGTAGACCCCCAATGTATTTGTCAAGATCGCGCTCGGTCGGGGTAACCAAGTGAGGGACAAGAATGCTCAACTCGTGAACATCGGAGTGAGTAAGCGGCGTTATCACCACTTTCTTGTTTTAGGTTCCAAAATTCTTCCTCAAGATTTTGGAGCTTGTGTTTGGGACAGAATTTCTTCATCATAAGCGCCTTGCGATCGGCCCATGGAAGAGCCATAGTCGTATCCGAACCTTGGAGGTGTATAACACTACCCTACCATGTTAGAGCGGTTTTTCTAAACATGCTTGAAATGAACTTTGTCTTTTTCGTTTCGGGGCATTCGCTATGTCAAAACACACTCTCGATCGATTCGAACCATTGCAACAAGGTAATCGTACAGTTGGTTCCAAGGATCTCGGATGGGTTGGCACTAGTAAATTGTTTATACAAGTAGGATGCGGGTTTGGGTTCAACGGGTGCAACAACGGGTGTGGGTTGGGTAGCTTGGATTTGGGTTATATGTTCGGGAATCACCATGGCCATTTGCTTGACGACGAACGCGGCCATACGTCGGTTGGTGACTTACTGGAGGCATGCTTAAAATTATAAAGAAATGAGATAAGTTTGAGGTAAAAATAAATGAATATGAGAGTGTATAAAAGTAAAATAAACTTCAACTTTTTGTTTTTTTTTTATTGTGAATCCTAGAGTTAGTGAGGAAGAGTTGTTAGTGTAAAAAAAATATATAAAACTTTGTATATAAATAACAATTTGTAAACAAAACGTAAATGATTTTTGAGAGGTCGTAGCTTGAAATTTTGAGATTCTGAGATTTGGTAGTGCCGAAAATTCGTACATGAACCACCATGATTTGTTATTCTAACACTAATATATATATATATATAAAACACCACGTTGGAGTCTAAACATGTGCATGTACCACCGCGTCTTTTTCATGTTTTCGACTCAAATAATGATAATAACACAATAATAAATCGAGATACAACGTCATGTCAAAACACCTGTCTACGTATCACCGTGGCCCTAATGTTTTAACACCAAAAATTAGGATGGCGACCGGAACGCTTGCATTCGACTACTTAAAGTATTGACATATATAACACGATTTGTGGCCTAGAAAACGAGCACTATAACTCAACCATCCCAGGTAAGTAAATCATCTTCGATCCTTGGAATCTTTTTGTCAAATAGTCATTTTATAATGTCTCGTTTTCTATGATGGCTACAAACCGGATATAAACGCAACCTTTAAGGGATTTGAAACAATGGGATCCAAGTTAGTCTTGTAATCCATAAAACACGATGAAAAACTACTTTTTGTGTTTTAAGGTAAGGATACCTTGGAAATACTATGAAAGTGACATTTAGGATATTGGTGAATTTTAAACAAGTTTATAAATAACATGCGATATGAACAATCAATTATAGAGTAAACACATATAAGCACACGTATAGGACCCTAAGCATAACAATACTAGGTCGTTACGTATAACCACCTATCCTATTATCAAGGCTCTGATACCAATCTGTCACACCCCGACCAAAGGCGGCGGAACATGCCGGGGTGCAACGATTGCTCATAAGCGCATGACACTATTTAAAGCGACAATATTTAACAAACTCATTTCATTTCACAACATCGAAAATGTCACATAACCAAATATTCATAAATCAAATACAACAACATATAAAAAAAATATAGCAAATCAAAATATTGTTCATTTTTGCTAATGTCCTAGAGGTATTTGTGACGTTTTCTTCTCCAAACTCCAAAATCAACCTAGATGCAAACCTGTAGCATTTCATAAAATAAAGTTTATCAACACAAAGGTTGGTGAGCAATTCATAAGTTTGAACATATAAGTATATAATAAGAAAATCCACAAAACTTGTATACAAAATAATAAATAAGAGCAATAATTTGGATAAATAGATAAAATCGCTAATAGATTTACGTTAGCGACCCCTTGCTATAGAGGTATGCCAAATAGTCTAGGATTTTATAGTTATCGTTAATTGCATTACGTTAACGACACCTTGCTATAAGGGGATGCCAAATAGTCTAGGATTTATAGATCAACCAACCAAAAGCGATAAACACATAGGCATAAAATCATAGCACACCAATTCGAGAATTAGCTTATAATGTAGTCATTAGCATACAATATGGTCATTAGCTTACAATGTGATCATTAGCTTATAATGTGACCATTAGCTTACAATATGATCATTAGCTTACAATGTGATCCTTAGAATACAAATGTATTCTAATACCTTTCAAATACAAGGTATGAAAATATTCTAAGTAAATTGTATTCTAAAACAAAACCATTAGAATAGACCAGACTTAGCCATTTTGGCTTAAATATGAATAATATGATAGGACAAGTATCGATGCATGTAATTAATATGAAGTTAGCAGAGCTTAGTTAAGGAAATGATTAACGGTTAAAAGAGAACAAAACAGGATCCAGGTGAGTTTCTAGCCCCATTTCCTTGTTATGTTTTCGGCGCTGTGTGCATAATCAATGTGAATGTTAATACAGTTACCTTAAATGGTAAGTGTATGTCTTAATGATGAATGTGATAGTTATGTTTATATTATGAATGAATGCTTGACAGTAGGTGAACGATCTTCGGATATTGCACGTATTGTTAAGGAATGCATAGTGTAGTAAGTATGAAATGAGTATGTGAAAGAAAGTATGTATGAATATTGCATGTATGATATTATGAAAAGTATGTATGAATGTTATAATGATAATGAAAAAGAAAAGTAATGTATGGTGGTATAGTACGAAAGGTAACCGGACCCTAATAATACTCGACGCAAAAGGGAACCGAACCCTAATAATATTCGAGGCAAGAGGGAACCGAACCCTAATAATATTCGTGGCAAGAGGGAACCGAATGTTGGAATCGATCTGCCCAAGACACATATTAGAGTTGATGTGGCTAGTACGTATTGATCCAAGTCGGGTCATACCCAATAACAAGCTAGACAAACGGCACGATAATTATTATTAGATATGATATAAGAAATGATTATCAACACTTATATATTTGGAAATGGTTTTCTAAGTATTTGCAATTGTGTGTTAAATAAATTATATGTATAATTTATATTTGAGAGAAATATTATTTATTTGGATAAATAATAATAAAAGTTTAATAAGAAATAACAAAAGTTTTGGGTTTTTGGTTTTGGGGGGAAAACCCCTTAAAGGGGTCGGCCCCTCACTCCTCTCCTCTCTCTCCTTTTGTTGTTTTCTCCAATACATGCAAGTATCTCCATTGGGAGAGGACTTCTTCTTGGAGATAACAATTTACACCTTCTCTCACACACACATACTCTCTCCATCCTCTCTCGGCAGAAGACCAAAGAGGAAGAACAAGAAGAGAAGTGCAAGAGTGTTGAAGGACCCTAGCAACCTTGGGTGTTTGTTGATTAGCTTGGAGGGTATACAAGTTTGAGGATTCCTTTTCTTGGATTCTAGTCGTTCAACTACATTCATCCCTTTCATTCTCGGACTTGAAGGTATGTTTGTTAAACACCCTATGGTTGTGTTTTGATAGTTTGATAATCGTATATGGATCCTGTATTGGGTTATACATAAACGGGTTTATGTGCTTGGTAATATCAAGATTTAAAACTTATTTTCCGCTGCGTTTTCCTTAATAAATGGTTATTTTGGACTTTGATAATCTTGCTAAAACCCAACAATGGCATCAAGAGCCTCTTATACGATTACATGCTTCAAAATGGGTCCTAAAGTGCTCGGGTTTGATGGTATTCTTTACCATTTTGGCCGAGGGGCCGAGGACTTTAGGTATTTTGGTTGCCCCTTGTTTATCCATGTTTGAACCATACATGCATGTGGCAAAAACTGGAAAATTGGTCATTTGGTTACCAAATCTTGTTCGGACAGATTCTGGGTTGTTTCAGCTCTGGCCGAAAACTATTTGTTGGGAACCAAAGATTTCGGTCTGGCCGAAATCACCAAATACCCGGGTTCTCGGTTAGCCGAGAACTGATGGTTGTAAACCATGGTTCTCGGTTGACCGAAAACATGTTCTCGGTTGGACCGAGAACTGATGGTCAAAGACCATAGTTCTCGGTGTTGACCGAAAACAGTTCTTGGCGTTGACCGAGAACAATAGGTTCTCGGTGAACCAAAGTTTCCGGGCCGAAAACTCTGAAACTTTGGTCTTCTGGCCGAGAACAATGTGTTCTCTGTTTTAGGCCGAGAACTAAGGGTCAAGGGGAACCATTCTGGTCAAAGGTTGACCTGTTTGTGTGTATGTACATAACCTAGCCATGACCTTGTGTATATTGGAGAATTATCGTTTGAGATTTATACATTTGGATGCAATATTCTTTATTCAGGTTTGTAATCTATTTTATTCTTTCAAATGGTTTGTAATAATAAGTAGAATAGTTTTACCTCTTTTATTTAACAAAATGTATTAGGATATATTTTGAAAAGGAAGATGCAACTACAACACCATTTTGGAAGCCCAAGTAAAGAAAAAGGATCACAACAAGAAGTGAACGCTTGAAGCATAAGGATGCGGAATCAAGTGGGAGTTCACCATCTTCTACCTTGTGTCATGCTCGTCCCTTAGGAGAGACCTATTGACCCACTTGTTTCGGTTATCAAGTGTTGTCTATGGAGAGACCTATCTAGGTGGCTATGGTTATGAACATGTGGTTGGATTTTATGCTTATATGGTTGTTTTAATTTTATTTGTTTTGTCATGTTTGGATGTTAACAATTAAAATCGACAACTAGCATAAAAGTGATTCCTTTGAGATTATTAAGTTATAAAATTGGTTTTATTAACTATTAATGATTTCATAATAAAATGGGTTTTATTAAAAGGGATTTTAAAAATTGGTTTTCAAAGGTACCATACATTTGAATGCATGCAATTGGAAGGTACAATATATAGTTTTCTAATCTAGAGTTTTGAAAACTAAAATCCCTTTATAAACAAGTTGAACACCATCCTTTTATATGACACTTAAGTCACTTGTAGCCTTGATGTGGGATAAGGGTCACCTAACCACATTTAAGAAAACTTGTGATCTTAAAGTGGTTTTACAATACTTTTGGGATGAGGGTCACCTAACCACTTGTATGTGTAAACTCACACGTGTGTGTAAGTAGGACGACTTGATTTGAAAGACATGTGGACAGGGTCACCGACACGTGGCATTCAAAGGTGTTGATGGGATTAAACTTGCCAACTAAACATATGATGTTTAACCGATCCCATAAAACTAGAAGTTGCAAAGGGTTGCAATTGTCAAACGTTGACTACCTTGTTAATTCGAATAGTGGGATTAAGGTCACCTAACTGCTATTTGAATGAAACGTTGGATTCTAGATTTTTATCAATAATTGTCTTGGAGACATTAAAGGGTAATTAAAGATTAAAATTATTGATATCGAAAATGCTAATTTGAACTTTGTTAAATTCTTAGATGGCCGCAAACAATCAACAGAACGCTATTATCCCACACGTGCATAATCTATCACTGAGATCCATTCTGGATAAGGATTGTCTAAACTTTAATAACTTTATGGGCTGGTATTGAAACTTGAAAATTGTTCTCAATCAAGAGAAAAAGTCCTATATTTTAGATGTTCCTATTCCCCATGAACCCGATGTCAACAACTTGGATGCCTACGCGGATTGGCTGAAATACACCGAGGATTCGGTGCAAGTTTCTTGCCTCATGTTGGGAACAATGATTCCTGAGATCCAAAAAGATTTCGAGAATCATGGACCGTATGACATGATAACCCAGCTTAAGGAAATGTTCCTTACTTAAGCTAGGGCTGAGCATTTTGAAACGGTTTGAGCGCTTCATGCATGTCATATGGAAGAAACCCAATCCGTGTCATCTTATGTGCTTAAGATGAAAAGCCACATTGATCGGCTTGAATAGCTTAAGTGTCCCATCTCAAAAGAGTTAGCCACGGATTTGATCCTAAACGGCCTAACTAAAAGATTTGAGACATTCGTCATGAATTATAACATGAACGGATGGGACAAAAGCATTGGTGAGCTTCACACAATGCTTAAGACAGCCGACGCCGGCATGGGTAAAAAGGTTTTACCCGTTCTTGCGATTAATGAAGGTGGCTCAAAGAAGAGGCATCACCCAGAACCCAAGGAAAAGGTTGCTGTGGGTAAGGGGAAAGTCAAGAAGGGGTTCAAGGGAAAGGCAAAGGCGGAGCCAAAACCAAAGAATCTAAAGGTTAGCGCTGAGGATCCGTGCTTTGGTTGTGGTGAGATAGGTCACTGGATGAGGAACTGTCCGACCTATCTCAAAGAGTTGAATGCTAAGAGGGACGCGGGGCAAACCTCAGGTACAACTTTCATGATCCACATTGATCTTAATATTATCTCTTCTAACACATGGGTATTGGATACCGGATGTGGAACTCATATCTGCAATTCATTACAGGGGTTCAAAAGAAGAAATGATGTGAAGAAAGGAGATATAAGTCTCTTCATGGGCAATGGAGCAAAGGTTGACGTCCAAGCCCGAGGAGATTATGTTTTAAAGCTTCCAAATGGTTTGGAAATTGTTTTGAAAAACATTCTATATTCTCCTAGTTTGACTAGGAATATTATCTCTGTTTCTGTATTAAGACAATTTGGTTATGATTTCAAGTTTGTAAACAATGGTTTTTATGTATTCATGAATGGTGTGTTTTATTTTAAAGCAATGCCGTTTAATGGCATTTATGAATTAGTTCATGATATTTTGATAATTGTATATGGATCCTGGATTGGGTTATACATAAACGGTTTTATGTGCTTGGTAATATCAAGATTTAAAACTTATTTTCCGCTGCGTTTTCCTTAATAAATGGTTATTTTGGACTTTGATAATCTTGCTAAAACCCAACACCGAACCCTAATAATATTCGAGGCAAGAGGGAACCAGGCCCTAATAATACTCGAGGCAAGAGGGAACCGGGCCCTAATAATACTCGAGGAAAGTAGGGTGTAATGCTCTTTAAAACGTAAAGTATGAATATGAAAGAAAGAAGGTATGAAGGTAAGTAAGTGTATGATGAACGAAGGTATGAAAGTATAAAGTACGAACGAAAGTATGAAAGTAAGAATGAAGGTATAGACTTATGTATGTACGAAAGAAAATAAAGCAGGTTAAGTATGTAATATATGAACATATTGTATGTTGCTTGGTTAACTAGAACTCACTCAGCGTAAATGACTTTTAGTATGCACGCAGGCAAGTGGGATGAAGGAGCTGGCTTGAGGGGGACACATGGCATGGACTGAGCTGACTGGAATCCAGTGAAGGAAAGTTATGATGTTTTATCGTAAGACAATTTGAATGTTTTAAACAAAAATGTTATGATTTGTAAAATATGTTTGATATTTTTATATTCGCGAAAAGTTTTAATTAACTCTGATATTTAGAACTGTGTTTATGAGTAAATCCAACGCCAAAGTTGGGCATCGAACCGGGGCCTTACACTGCGCCCATAGTGGCCAATCTTATCATCAGTCATAGAACACAAATACTCTCTCTCTCTCTACGCAGGGGTCCGAAACATGTCTCCCCAAACACCAATTCTGACGAAGTCTATCTGTTTTATTGAAGAAGGAATATAACCTTCAAAGATCAGATGCTCTCTCAACGTTTTACAATATTAAAACCGTATTTTCCGCCCTCCAAAAACTCACCTCAAAACTCACACCAAAATGCCCTCAGATTTCAGCAACAACCGTCGAACAACCACCGTCGAAGCCAGTAACACCCCGGCTTAAGCGAAATATGCCCGTGTGTGACATACAAATTATTCAAAACACATGTGACACTATTAAGTGACAATATTATCATTAATTCATTCAAAGGCATCAAGTACACAAGTTGTTGCAAATAAAGAAATTACAACGAAAATGAAACATTCAACTCTTATTCAAAATATCTTAGGTCTAGTATCTTCATCCGTTTCATCCTCCAATAATTGTACCTGTAACATATATATATAATGTCAACTAACTTAATAGTTGGTGAGCTCACACATTCTAAATACTGCATAAAAACCATACAATTTCATGAAAACTTGTGAAAAGCAAATAAGGGTTCCTTACACTCGAATCAAATGTTCTAAGTGTAAAGAATAAATGAAGATGTTTTCCAGTTGGGATTGTGCACCAACGTACTCAGATCGAGGTCCCATTTCTACTCGAAACACGGTCCTGAGTGCAAAAGGGGGCGTATGATCATACTTATCGAAGAAATCCATACACGTAATATTTGAGCAAGTAACAAGTAAACACACAAGTCCATGTAACGAATTGTAGTTTGAAAATAATGAATAAACAAAACTGTAATTTGGATAGGATATATATGCTACCCCCAAAAATAGTAAAAGAGTAAAAAGGGGTGTGAGAAACTAACCTTGAAGTTGAAGACTTTGAAATAAAACCGATAGTGAGTAAATAAAACCGAAGCAATCGAACTTCACGAACTAGAATTAAAAGTACAAAATCAAATATTAACTAACGACTTATAAAAAGTAAATAAATCGGTTTGTCGGATTTTAGAAATGTTGAATGTATATTTTATCATTTTATGGAGATTGATATTATATCTTAACGGAATTTTAATGGTTTAATAATTTAATGTTATTTTAAATTACGAGATTAGTATCAAGTTAGAATATTAAAACGTTACAGAATTTTGAGGGTTGTTAGTATATTTTATTTTGAAAGCAAATACATTAATGAATTTTAAATTTTAACGAACGAAAAAAAAAGAAAAGAAAATAAATGTATACACATATAAATATATAAGTTAAAACTAGTTTTTAACGATCTTGACGGGTTTGAGATCTATAACGTTTATGAATTATGGATCTTAACGAAATTTAGCTTTGAAGATAGTTATGTTAGCGTGATATAAAGTTTAACGAAATAATAGTTATTAATATAATATTGATCGGGTTTCTAACGAAAACTAAACGGAAATAAAATTCGGGTTTTTAGGTGAAAAGTGATCATAACTAATTTTATTTAACTTAAAATAATTTTTATTAAATTTATAATGATTTTTAATACATTTAATGATTTATAAAAATATAAAAGCAAAAGGATTTTAAAATACAAACTAGAAAAACGGTCTGGCCAGGGTTCAAACCCGGGGTCCTTCTGTTTATACAAGAGTGAATAAACCACTGGACCATCTTGTTTGATGAGTTTATAACAGAAACTGAAATATATATATACTACTATACATGTTTAATATAAACCCTAGATTTCAATTCTACAAATCCACTCCATGTTTGCTTAATCTTTGTTACGGGATTTGTTAGTTGGCTTAAAATGATTCGAAACCATATATTACTTACTTGATCTGGTGCCAGATTGGTGGTGGACGGAGGTTGGTCGGAAAAACAAACTAGGTTGAATGATTTCATATTATAGTGAGTATTTTAGTGTATGTTGATGATGGTAGCAGTTTTAGTAAATGTTTTGCGTCGTACTTATAATGCCAATTGGAGCGTATGGGTGTTAATACTCATTATTGAGTTTTGATTAAAAATATGTTCGTTACTCCGGTTGATTCGCCATGATTAACGAGGTTATTATAGGTTAGAACTTGTTTAATGATCTTAATTAGTGCAGAAACGCGTTAAACGAGATAAATGGGTCAAAGAACGAAGTTTAAATGGTTAATGAAAGTCGCCGAAATAGTTTTTGGGTCGCCGGCGGCGAGCCTTGCTTGAAAAACGTGGTCATGGGTTGGGAGGGCTGGGTGGGTTTTATTTAATTTTTTATTATAATAATTTGCAGAATGGCCCCTGAACTTTCAATCTTTGTTAAAACTGAATTTATATTATACTTACACTTTGAACCTTGAACTTTATAAATGTTATATAAACTTGTTAAAAGTTAATTTCTTTGGAATACTTGCATAATATACTCGTGTGGTTTGCAGATTTGTTATTTTATTGTCTCTAAATCTTCGGCGTTTCGTTATTTGAACAAAATGAATGGAAAACGAACGAATAGTAATCTTAAATCATCGTGGATAATGTATTATTGATAAAAAACAATAAAGATTATATTTAAAAGACAAAACGGGTTGGTTTAACAAATACAAACACCAAAATACATCAAACGAAACTTGAGATATATATTTACATGTTTATAAACAAAACCAAAAACTTAAAAATGGGTCGTTTTTTTTGGGGAGGGGGGGTTTGAAAATTAACGAATGTTACAGGATTCACAACTTTTAGAAATTTCGTCCCGAAATTAAAATAAAAGCAAAATTTTAAAATAAAACAACAAGTAAATATGGTTGTTAAAAGTTCTAACATTTGTTATATATATATATATATATATATATATATTGAAGTAAAAGGAATAACACCGATCTTTGAATGACCCAAAAAACGCCACAAATGGGAAATATAACAAGAACACTTATATATAGGATATAACAACAACGTATCCACCATGCCCTTATCATATTTCATTTCTCCCTTTTTCTAAAATCATTCCAAGTTTCGAGTTATTGCACACAACTGTCCTTATTATGATTTCTATGCGAGGACTTTGATAATTACATGTGCACCCGTAATTACTTTGTTCGTTGCGTGGTCCACATGGTTTTCCCTATTGTGTGGTTTTGCAAGACATCAATAAAAGAGAACACTTTAATGTACAAAAAAAAATTATAATTCAAAATCACAGATTTTATAAATGAGCTATTGGGGTTCAAAAAAAACAAAATATAATTAAATGAAGCTTTTAAAGTCAGTAATACCGCTATAAATGTAAATTGAGGTTCAAGAATAGTAAAACCGATGAATAAGACTTTTGATTCTTGGAATAATAACATGGAAATGAGGAAAACTTAGGTTATCAATAACAACATGGATAAAACATCGAAGTCATGACCATCATAGTATTTAATTGTAATAACGGGGGTCGAGAATAACATGACAACTAAATGTAGCATTGACTTACAAAAATCAAAACGTAAATCAAAAATGCATTGACATAAAATAGATAAATGAAACTTTAATATCGAAATATCAAAATAGTTTGAGTTCTTGGAGTCAAAACAACGTAAAACATCAATTTGAAACTTCTTTCAACGTATGAAAATTCCCCATAAAACATCAATTTTGAATAATACCAAGATTAACCTAGTATATACTTGAAACTTCGAAATCAAAGTAAAAAATTGGTCTCAGATTGATGAGACATCAAGAAAATAATTAAATGAAACATTTGACGAATATAGAAACAAACAAATAATCAAAACAATTCTTGTAAAAGTAATATAAATTCAACATGTACCTAAACATGTTTGAAATCTCAATTTCCACTAAACGGTTACGTTTATGGGAAATCGGTCATAAAACGCAAGACTTATATAATAGTAAACAAATTCAGCAACGCAACCATTAATGACAACGAAAATGGTTCGACAATCACAAATAGCCAAACTCAGTTATAAACTTCATAAATAATCCTCGAAAGGATTTGATACATAAAATTGCTTTGGTTATATTCATATACGATAATATATATATATATAAAATAATAATAATAATAATAAAACAATCTGAAACTTGCGATACTTGAATTCTCGACGGTAGGTTTGAGGTATGAAGGTTATGGTGAGGGTGTCATGATTTCTCAACTGAATTTGTTGGAATTGACGAAGGGAAAGAGGAAAATGTTCTCTTTAAAATTCGTTTAAGTATATGAAAATCGAAAAAAATGTGATGCTTTTATAATAATAACTTTTGAAAAAACTAATAATAATAGTAATAAAAGTATTTTTAGCTATTGCTAAAGTTTGCGACACTTTATAAAATTTCTAATGTAAAATAGAGGTTTCCCTTATGGCGGCATCCTATGAATACTTTAAAGAGGATCGCCAACTAAAAATGACTCATTTTGTTAGAACTATTATGATGATAATATAATAGCCTTGAAATAATTAGTTTACTCTATTTAACGTTTTCATTTAACCTTGAAAAATATTATATATAATGAGAATTATATTGATAATAATTATAGTGTAAGGCCCCGTTACCGGTGCTCTACATTTGGACGTTGGATTTACTCATAAACGCAGTTCTTAATATCAGAGTTAATTAAAACATTCGCGGAACATTAAAACATTTATAAACATTACATATAAACCCATAACTTTTTCATAATTAAACATATTGTCTTTCAATTCGAATATAAATATTAAAACGTCTTTAAGTCTTCAGATGCCAGACTCTTATTCCTCTGCCATGTGTTCTCATCAAGCGAGCTGCCTCATTCTACTCACCTGCATGCATACTAAAAGTCAGCTACGCTGAGTGAGTTCTTGTTAATCATACAACATACAATACTTTCACCTACTTATACATATGCCTCCGAAGACGCATATTATTTACTTGACCTGCTCATCTTTTTCTCGTACATTTATAAATATATACATTCTTTCTTTTACTCTTTCTTTACATACTTTACATCTAACAATACTTTTAATACCTATACGTTTTAAAGAGCATTAAGCCCTACTGCCTCGAGTATTATTAGGGCTCGGTCCCTTTCTGCCTTGCGTATTATTAGGGCTCACTCCCTTTCTGCCTTGAGTATTATTAGGGCTCAGTCCCTTTCTGTCTTGAGTATTATTAGGGCTCAGTCCCTTTCTGCCTTGAGTATTATTAGGGCTCAGTCCCTTTCTTCTGTACCTGACTACCTCTTACATTCATTCATATCATACATACATACCATTCATACATTATACATAACACCCACATCCATTGGTAATACTTGACAGTACGTGCAATATCCGAAGATCGTTCACGTACCGACAAGTAATCATCTATACTTTTCACATAATCACATATGCATACACTTATCACTTAGGATAAGTGTATTAACAATTCACATCGAGTATGCACACATCCCCGAAAACATAACAAGGAATGGGGCTAGAACTTACCTGAATTCGGTTACGTTCACCGTTAACAGTAATTCCTTTCTTGAGCTGTGCATGGCTAACTGTATAACAATTACACGTATCAATTATCTATCACTACCATATCATCTTTCTAGTTTAATTATTACCCACAACAAACGGGGGTCCGAGGGCAGCGCCCCTGGCAGCGGGGTCTAGGGGCGGCAGCCCCTAGCAGGGTCCAAGGGGCAGAGCCCCTGGCTGGGGTCGAGCTGTTAACGGTGAACGTAACCGCATTCAGTTAATGGAAAAATTTTATTTCCATTAACTGCCGTAACACATTTTCCATTAGGATTTTAAATTTATTATTTAATTTGCTAACTTAAAAGTTTGAGGGCTTCTTTGTAATTAATTCATTCTTTTCTAAGTTCAGGGACCATTCTGTCCATTTGTTAAACTTCTAATTCGTTATATTAACGAATTGGCTTATCTTAGCGAACTGGTCCATGTAGCGAATTGAACCCTTTAACGAACTGGTTATTAAGCGAACTGGACCTTATAACGAACTGGTCCTTGACGAATCAGTTCATGTAGCGAATTAGTCCATGTAACGAATTGGACCTTCCAATTCGTCATCTCTTTTAACGAATGACTATAACGAATCAAGGGTGATTCGTTATCTTTTCCCTTAACGGATTGAACACGAACTGAAGCTAGTTCGCTATGCTTTCTTTAACGAATTACTTGGCGAATCGCCCCTAATTTGTTAACGAATTAGGGTTAGGGTTTGTCAGAGAATGTCAGGAACATTCCCTGACATCCTTAAATACATGCGCCGCCTTTCCAGTGCCGTCTTTCCGGCGTCGCCGTGCCGGAAAACCGGGCGGTGGCCGGATAAACGCGGTTTACCCCATTTTACACCGTTTTTCATCGTTTTTCGTCCCGTTTGATCCAGTTCTGAGCTAGGGTGACCCCTAAGCTCATCATAGGTTCGGTTTATACCTGATTCCACCCGGATCTCGTGACTTAAACGGTTTAACGGTGTCGTCTCGTCGTTTCATGACTATATCTAACGGGTTTAAGCTCATACAATATTAAACTATCATTACCTCGGGTTGGTAATCGGTTTCCTTCTTGGTCTTGGCTTAGGCAAGGAGAGAACTAGAGAGAGATCTTAAGTGTGTGCTTTTGTGGTGTATGGAATATGTGAGAAATGAATGATTAAATGGGTAATTAAGGCTTATATAATTATGGGTCATGGGTTTAAGCCCATGGTCTTTCCTTCTTTCCCTTATAACCCAAGTCCATAACCCATATCCATTTAACCCAACACTAGCTCGACTCATAATAACTCGTATTTTCATTTATTTACCGAAACTAGAAAACGGGATGTTACATATAGTGACCATAATAGTAGTAATGAAATAATAATGAAAATAGCGGCGATAATAATAATAATAATAATAATAATAATAATAATAATAATAATAATAACCATATGTTTGACTTAAAGTCTTTTTGAATAACATCAACTTAATTAAATACTTGTTAATTAACTATTTTAAAATAATTTGACGATTTGAAATTATAAGTATAAGGTGTTCATAAAGAAAATGAATGTGGAAAAACATGCATGGGTTTAAAAAAAATGTATGTTCGACAAGTATGAAGGGGCTAAGTATGGGTGTAAGGCTACGAGTAAACCCCAAGTGGTCAGAGGATGTGGTTTAAGATATTGCATAGCGGAATCAAGTTAGGCCTTCCAAAGCATAGTAGACGTGTTTAGGTCACCATAATAGTAGCAGGCTTGAAGCGCGAGCGTATGGTAAGGCATATGGTTGGGATACATGGTTGGGTAACAGGTCTTGGGAATAAATGAGTGGTGTTGTATAGGTTCTTGGCAAAAGTTGGTGGTTGAAACTACTAGAATTTGGAGCATTTCGTTATGGTATTGTAATATAGTGTTGTGTTTCTGTGCAAGACTTTCGTTGAAGTAAGTTTGAGTATCCAGGAGTTGTGTTAGGTTTGGAATGGTTCAGGCATAGTTTTGAATTTACTGTTAATGGATTTTGGGTTATCATTGTCGGGATCATGATGGTCAACATGATGGTAATCCGAGTTGTCATTTTGCGGGTTGAGTTTCGAGGATGGCGTCGAGTAAAACAAGAAGTCATACGGCGAAACGTGAATTATTCGTGTGACATGGGGCGTAAATATGAAATATCGTATTAACAACCAAAAGGACATCGGAATCAATCTATATAAATCATAGAAATAAGTAAAGAAATAAAATTAAATGAAAACTTTGGAATCAAAATTGAAATGTCCATGAACCATCACGAATTTTCGTATTTCAACAACAACCTCATAAATTTTGAATAACCATATGAATATATATATATATATATATATATATATATATATATATATCAAACTTAATATAAGTATTGAAATCGAATTTTTTGAAAAATATCAATTGTTCATGTACCACCATGACTCTTCGTACTGCAAATTCAAACCATAAAAATAAACGCATACATAAAAATAAAGAAAACAAATTGAAAATCGACTATTCATGCATCACCATGACCTTTCGAATTTTCAGTTCTAAACCATAATAGTAAATTAATATAATTATAACATATTCAAACTGAAACTCGACTATTCATGTATCACCATGACTTTTCGAATTTTCAATTATAAACCATAATATTAAATGAATATTTAAATAATGAAAACGAGTTGAAACTCGATTGTTCTCGTATTTCAACAAAAAAAATGAAAATGCTTAATCAAATCGAACTGAAAGCTGGGTGTTCGTGCATCACCACGACTTGCCAGACATTCAGTTAAAACACATTGTAAAACATTGAGGGTCAGAGTCACACGTCGCATGAACCACCATGACTTGCGTGACATCCTTAGGAGTGAACCCATATTCTTTTCACAAAGAGAACATGGTCACATTTGAAAAATTAAAGTTGTAATTCATATGGCGTTGAAAGTGGTGTGCTTTGGTTTAATAGAGTTCATGCCCTTTCCTAACTCTCCAGGTAAGCAACCGGATCCCATGTCTGATTGGGATTTATATGCATTGTTTATCCTTAGGTTTCAATAACCTTGGTGTCAAGAGGTTCGGAAAACAAGCACGTCCCCCTTACAGTTTACTACACACCCACCATCAAGAACCATCTTTAAGAAGAAGAAGTATCATAACACCACAATAAAAATTGATTATTTAAAATGTTTGAAAAATCTTTGCTTTTAGACATAAGCCTAGGACTTGTATGTGCTTTGTGTACATGAGGCGTAAATGAATTGCAATAAAATATTAATCAAGTGCATTGAACAATCACATAAGGTCCACATAATTTTCTAATCATGAAACCTAAACAATTAAGCAAATAAACTATAACTAACCAGACCACTATGTCTAATGTCTTATCTTATAGTCACGGCTCTGATGCCAATCTGTAACACCTCGGCTAAAGCGGAATGCGCCCGAGTGTGACGTACAGATTGTTCAAAACACATGTGACACTATTAAGTGACGATATTATCATTAATTCATTCAAAGGCATCAAGTATACAAGTTGTTGCAAATAAAGAAATTACAATGAAAATGAAACATTCAACTCTTATTCAAAATATCCTAGGTCTAGTGTCTTCATCCGTTTCATCCTCTAATAATTGTACATGTAACATATATATAAAATAATGTCAACTAACTTAATAGTTGGTGAGTTCACACGGTTTAAATATTACATAAAAACCATACAATTTCATGAAAACTTGTGAAAAATAAATAAGGGTTCTTTACACTCGAATCAAATGTTCTGCGTGTAAAGAATAAATGAAGGTCTTTTTCAGTTGGGATTGTGCACCAACGTACTCAGATCGGGGTCCCTTTTCCACTTGAAACACGGTCCTGAGTGCAAAGGGGGGCGTATGATCATACTTATCGAAGAAATCCGTGCATGTAATATTTGAGCAAGTAACAAGTAAACACACAAATCCATGTAACGAATTGTAGTTTGTAAATAATGACTAAACAAAATTGTAATTTGGATAGCATATATATGTTACCCCCAAAGTAGTAAAAGAGTAAAAAGGGGGTGTGAGAAACTCACCTTGAATTTGAAGAAAAACTTAAAATAACGACTTATAAAACGTAAATAAATCGGTTGGTCTTATTTAAGAAATGTTGAATGTATATTTTATCATTTTATGGAGTTTGTATTATATTTTAATGTAATTTTAATGGTTTAATAATTTAATCTTATTTTAAATAGCGAGATTAATATCAAGTTAGAATATTAAAACGTTACGGAATTTTGAGGGTTATTAGTATATTTTATTTTGAAAGCGAATATGTTAATAAATTTTAAAGTTTAACGAACGAAAAAAAAGGAAAAAATGTATACACATATAAATATATAAGTTAAACTAGTTTTTAACGATCTTGACGGGTTTGAGATCTATAACGTTTATGAATTATGGATCTTAACGAAATTTAACTTTGAAAATAATTATGTTAGCATGATATAAAGTTTAACGAATTATAGTTATTAATATAATATTAATCGGGTTTCTAACGAAAACTAAACGGAAATCAAAGTCGGGTTTTTAGGTGAAAAGTGATCATAACTAATTTTATTTAAACTAAATATTTTATATTAAATTTATAATGATTTTTAATACACTTAATGATTTATAAAAATTTAAAAGAAAAAGGGTTTTAAAATACAAACTAAAAAAACGGCCTGACAAGGGTTCGAACCCGGGTCTTTCAATTTATACAAGAATGAATATACCACTAGACCACCTTGTTTGTTGAGTTTATAACAGAAACTGAAATATATATATATATATATATACTAGTATACAGGTTTACCTTCTACACTATAAACCCTAGATTTCAATTCAACAAATCTGATCCATGTTTGCTTAATCTTTGTTAGGGGTTTCGTTAGTTGGATTAAAATGATTTGAAACGATATATTACTTACTTGATTTGGTGACATATTGGTGGTGGACGGAGGTTGGTCGGAAAAAACGAACTAGGATGAACGATTTCATATTATAGAGAGTATTTTAGTGTGTGTTGATGATGGTAGCAGTTTTAGTTAATGTTGTGCGTCGTATTTATAATGCCAATTGGAGCGTATGGGTGTTAATGCTCATTATTGCGTTTTGATTAAAAATCCGGCCAGTACTCCGGTTGATTCACAATGATTCACGAGGTTATTATACATTTTAGAACTTGATTAATGATCTTAATTATTGTAGAAACAAGTTAAACGAGATGAATGGGTCAAAGAATGAAGTTAAAGAGGTTAATGAAAGTCACCGGAATAGTTTTTTGTTCCCTGGCGGCGAGCCTTGCCGGAAAAACGTGGCCAGAAGGTGGGGAAGGGTTGGGTGGGTTTTATTTTATTATTTTATTATAACAATTTGAATAATTTGCAAAATGGCCCGTGAACTTTCAATCTTTGTTAAAACTGAATTTATATTATACTTACACTTTGAACCTTGAACTTTATAAATATTATATAAACTTGTTAAAACTTTTAACAAGTTTATATAATATTTATAAAGTTCAAGGTTCAAAGTGTAAGTATAATATAAATTCAGTTTTGACAAAGATTGAAAGTTCACGGGCCATTCTGCAAATTAATCTTTGGACTACTTGCATAATATACTCGTGTAGTTTGGAGATTTATTATTTTATTATCTCTAAATCTACAGCGTTTCGTTATTTGAACAAAATGAATGGAAAATGAACTAATAATAATCTTAAATCATCGTGGATAATGTATTATTGATAAACAACAATAAAGAATATATTGAAAAGACAAAACGGGTTGGTTTAATGAATACAAATACAAAAATACATGAAATGAAACTCAAGATATATATTTACATGTTTATAAACCAAACCGAAAACTTAAAAATGGGCCGTTTTTTTTTTGTTTGAAAATTAACGAATGTTACAGAGCCTGAAAACCTTTCGTGCCCACGGTGAGACTCCACTAACACCAAATTCTGTTACTACAACTACAACTTATCTCAGCCTCGTCACTTCTGCCAGTCCTGTCGTCGCTACTGGACCCAAGGTGGGACCCTCCACGACATCCCCATCGGTGGCGGCAGCCGGATGAATTCTAAACGGCCACATGTCACCGCCGCACTGGTGTCCTCCGGTTGCATGGAGCCTTCTAACGTGACAACACCGGTGTTAATGTCTGGTAGTTTTACGTCGCTGTTGATCAGTAGTGGTTTATAGGGAGTGGGGTTTGTGGGTTTGATCAAGATGTGGGGTATGGAGTTGGAAGAACGATTTTGCCATTTTTCGGTGCTAGGAGTACATGGCAGTTGGAGAATGGTAGATAATGTAATGAAATAGAGTAAAAAAGGATTAATTTTGTGTTCATTGTTATAGGATGTCTTGTAGTGTTATATTTTGTTATTAGATATTTTGGTCTTAAGGTTTCAAAAGTTGAAAATGTTCTTCAGTTTTAACTTTTGTTATTATTAGGTGATATTCAAACTTTACTTTGAATGATATTGGGTGATATTTTAAGCCGGTTTTCAGGCAGTATGGCAAGTTTGTCACATATTTATCCATTGGGTTTTCAGAATTTTCTTTATCTTATGGTGCATCGATAATCAGAATACAAGTGATAATTGTGTTTGAACTTTGAATTTTGTTAAGAGTATGGATCCCGAGATTTCACTTCTTTTGGATGATAGGAGAAAATATGTTGCATAGTCCATTTTTAGATAGGGAACCCTAAATGGCCCAAATTATTGAAATATTCTATAAATGTCTATTTAAAACCATCGGAAAAGAGAAGTTTAAACCAAATTTTTCTTCGTCGACAGGTTTCGTTTGAGCCAATAAAAACCAGCCATAGGTTCCAAATCGTCGGCTTAGACAACTATTGAATCAAACCCATATGCTCAGACAACTTTTGTGCCAAAGCTGTCATTTTTGAAATCCGTGAAAGAAAAAGTTTGCACAAATCCGTCTTGTGAAAACTTGTCTCCCTTAACACCCACCAACTCTCCATAATTCCTCTATAAGGTTTTCCGGCTCCACCGTTTTTTCTAGGCCGCGCACAACGTTTGACAAACACCATAAAACGTTAAATGCGGTTCTTCTGAATCTGAGCTTACATATGTTTCAACCAGTTTAATTACGCTAGATCCGTATAAAACTTTGAGTATATGTCCTTGTGCTCATTAATATGGGGTTAATAAGTGTTGGAAAAAATGGTGTCGCTGGAAGTTGCAGGTGGTTCGAAAAAAATGGTGTCGTCGGAGGAGCTTGAGGAGGAATGGTGGAGAGTTGGTGGGTGTTAAGGGAGACAAGTTTTCACAAGACGAATTCGGTGCAAACTTCGTCTTCCACAGATTTCAAAAACGACGGGTTTGGTTTAAAAGTTATTTGAACCAAAGGGTTTTGTTCAAAAGTTGTTTGAGCTGATAAATATGGAACACCTGGCTTGTTTTGATTGGCTCAAACGAAAGTCGCCAGTGAAGACGGATTTTGTCCAAAACTTTTCTTATCCAACTGTTTTGGATGAACATTTATAAAATAGTTAAATAATTTGGATAATTTGGGATTTCTCTCTCTAGAAATGGGCTATTTAAAACTTTTCGTACAATCAATGTTCTTTTTTTTTTTGCTTGTTCATCAAGCAGTGTGGTGGGCTTAAGAATTGCCAATTCTGATCACATGTCAGGTTTAAGGTCTGAAATAAAGCAATTGAGTAGGGTTTGTGAGGATAAACTAGTGGTTCGGTTGCTGATTTTCTCAAATTCGGTTTGATATTCGACAACCGAGGGTGTTTGCTGAAGCTTAAAGAGGGTAGCTTCATGGTTCTCGTAGGTCGAAGGACCAAAACGGAGTTCAACTTTTCATTTAAAATCCGTCCAGGTACCTAAAAGGTTGTTATTAGTTTGGTGTTAGTACCACGAAAGTGTATCACCGATGAAGTGGAATGCGGTTAAGGAGACACGTATTCCGGGAGGCACGTTTTAATACATAAAATAATTATCGGCTTAAAAGATCTATCCGAGAGGGTTGGAGCCATCGAATAGTGGGAGGGTGATTTCAGGTGACGTGGGTGGCGATTGAAGTTGTTGGCTAGTGGTCCTTGCCGATTTTCAGGTGACGGCATTCGATAAAGGTTAGGTTCTGATTGAGTGGGGTCTCTTCATCATCGGATTCCGGTGATAATCGGTTGGTGAGTTTGGTTACATGATTGATAAAACGGGCAAGAAATATGGAAAGTGGAGTAGTGGTGGGACCACTCTTTGACTACATGCATGCAAATAAAACGTGGGAAAAGCAAATAACAACTTTGAAATATTCGATGGTTTTAAACGGTTGTTTTGTTGACTAGGTCATTAGCTGGTTCGGGTCCTGGATCAATAGCGGGTCGGGTCTGCTGGGTTGGGCCAAGTGCTACATTGGTCGTATCACGTGACACCCCTTGAACACCTCCCCTCCCCTTTGTTGGTCACACGTGACGTAAGGATGCTGACTGTGGTCACTCCCATCATGCACTCTCCCTCTCCTTTATATTAAATAAAAAAAAATAGAAAATGAAAAATGAAGAATGAAGAAATGGTGTATACACTTATGTTGAATGGTGTTGAAAGGTTATGTTAAATTATGAGGAGAAAGTTGGTGTGGTTCAGACATAGCGAGTGAGAGAAAGGGCGTTGAGGGGGTGCTTAAACCACTTAGCCTAAGGATGAACATAAAGGATATCGCTCAACATGTTCGCTCAACATGTTAGCACTAGAGTCAGTGGAAGTGCACAAATCGAGTTCATCAAATACCCGGTTTTGGGTATGGAACCGGGTTAGGGTATGATCGGGTATTGGGAAATAGCGTATTGGCAATTCCCGGGTCGGGTTCGGGTTGGGGTCCGGGTATTATCTCTGAAAACCATACCATATGAATCAGGTTGTGGTCGCGTAGAGAACTGGGTATTTGAATACCCTATTTCTGGAAATTGAAAAAAACCTTATTTTTGGATTTTTTTTTCGGGTATGGAATGGATTTTTAAGGGGTTTATATTCGGGTATAGATCGGGTATTTAAAAACCAGGTATTGGGTATTGGAAAAACCTGGTTTCGGGTATGGAATTGGTTCCGGTTTTCGAGTATTACCGTCATAAATCCGGTCTGGTTCCAAGTACAGGTTTTGGTACTGAAATACATACCCTATCTGTACCCTACGGGTAGGGTGGGTTCGGGTTCGAGTATTAAAAACTCGGGTATAGAAAACACTTGTTCTTTGTAATTTTTTGGGTTCGGCTATGGGTTCGGGTTTTTTGTGCACCTCTAAGAGTCCATGCAAAGTAGAGGTGCACAAAAAACTCGGAACCGGACCCGATAAAAATATCCGGACCCGGTTTTTTTTATACTCAGGTTTTTAGTACCCGAACCCGTACCCAACGCTACCCGTATGGTACGGATAAGGTATGCATTTTAGTTCCAAAACCTGTACCCGAAGCCGGACCATATTTGTACCCGGTAATCCCCAAAAACCCGAACCGGGTTTTTCAAATACCTGATCTATACCCGATATTACCCGAAAAATACCCAAAAATAATCCTAAAAGGTGCAACCCCTTACAAAATCCAATATTTATCCAAAAAAAAGCCAAAAAACCAAAAATAAGTTTTTTCAATACCCGAAAATAGGGTATTCAAATACCCGATTTTAGAATACCCGGTTCTATACCCGAAACGAACCCGATAAATAGAGTATGGTTTTTAGAGACAATACTCGGACCCGGACCAGAAGCTGACCCGGGTTTTGCCAATACCCGGTCATACCCGAACCCGGGTATTTGAAAAACCCAATTTGCGCACCTCTAGTGCAAAGTGCTAACTGGGAGGTTTTGGGCCCAAATTTTGTAATGGTTTAAAGACATGTAGACTGATGTTACTTATGGGTATTTTAATTGTATAAAGATAAAGTGAAAGTTGAAGTATGGTGTTAAAGGGGACTAAAGTATGGTGGTGAAGTGGCTCTTATAGCATTTCCAGCCCATCCTCATCAACATCTCTATAATTACATTAAAAAATCACATTTTTCTCTTATTTTCAATTAAATATTATTATTTTATAGCTTTATCCTTATGGTTTATCTCTCCTCTACTCGATCACAACCAATTTCAACAAATATTAAAGAATAAATAAGAGCAAACAAACTTTTCTCAAATTTACAAAGAAATCACTAACTTGTCTCTCCCCTCCACTCACAGCCATCCTCTCACATAAATTTAAGGGATAGGTGAGGAGCGCGCCTCATAGCCTAATACCTTTTAGTCTAACTAAGCTAATACTTATAAGTTCTTTGGTTTTCTAATATATCAAAGGAAAAAGGTGGTGATGGTGGTGAGAGAGCGTTTTTGCCATGTATTTGACACATAAGTGCGTTTTTAACACGCAAAAATGTCATTTCCTTAAAAGACTCATTGTATTCAGATTTCGTTACTATTGGATCATTGAGAGAACAATAGGTTAAAAGATAGGATTTTCAAAAAATGTTAGTTGGGATTGTTGCCAGCCTATATGTAATAGTTAGTATTTTTTTGGAACAAAAATATTTTTTGTGTTAGGCCAACGCACTTCTCAAATTTGGAGAGTCTCATTGCCCCACTCTAGCCAGACTATGTTGTTTTATTCAGGCTCACGCTCGCTTCAGTGTTTAGCTTGGTCTTTCCCATGGGTAACCATACTGTCGGCTACCAGTTGACAATAGTTTTGGCATCACAAGAGCAGAACTCTCTGCGTAACACATGATGAAACTATGGGATCAATGGGAGTGTCAGGTCCCCGATTTCAGCTGGATCTTACTCAAATCATGCCATAACTCACAAAAATTAATGTGTCGACAAGAGAATTAATGACGGGTTGCTATATTTAGAAAGATTATTGTTTGTTAAAGGCGGAATCAATAACAAACAGAGTTGTTGCTAATAATAATCAAAGGTAACTAACACACACAAGATTCACTCAAAAGATTTCCATTTACACAATGTTCATCATACAAAAGGATAATCGATTTAGGGTTTCTTGATAGGAAAGTTATATCCGTACGAATACTAAGACAGCCATCACACACAAAATATTCTCTCTGAATTAATGTGTCTTTCTGCCTTAGGAGGCGTGCCCTAAATTCTTCCTTTTATAGGCCTGGCACCTCCTTTACAGCAGTCATTCCTTCTAGAAACCCTAAATGCTAAAACATATTCAAATTACATATTCAGAATTATTCTAAGTGTAAAACAAGTCTTCCGGGTAGGCTTTGCAACAATCTTCATTCTCCAAGTAGGCTGTGTATTCTGCCATCATTCAGGACTTGGTAACATAGAAGTGTGCCCAGGATCAGTTTCCGGGTAGACTTTACTTGAAGAGTATTTTACCAAGTAAAATACTCACCGGGTAGACTTCAATCTTGACTTTGCCAGACTTCGCCCGACAAACCCTTACGAGCAACCTTGTTCTTCGATGGTCCATTCAACTCTTTGCTAGAAAATAGCTTATTAGCAAAGTGTACTCGGCAGCACTGTTCCTTGCTTGAGTTGAACCTTGCGCGATATTACTTAACAATATTTCATTAAATCATCAAGCATGCTTGGACCACATTATTAATGAATACCTTGCCCGGTCTTCCAATCACTTGGTTTCATGAGCTTGGTTAGCCAAAAGCTTACTCGAGAGTGAACTATACTTGGCTCTGAAGAACAGACTTGCTTGATAAAGTGTACCTTGCCCGGATTTACATAAATTAGTGAACCTTGCCCGGCAATGCACTAATTAGCAAACCCTGCTCGGATTTCCACTAAAGAAGACTTCTTGTAGATAACCTTGCCCGATAGACAAAATATCGTACCCGGCTAGGTAAAAAGCTTGCTCAGAGGTCTAAGGTGTGCCCGGATCCATACTTAGAGAATTCTGAGGAGGTTGAGAAGATTCCAATCTTCCATATGTCTTTTAGAACAAATCTTTGACCAAACAATCTCCCCCTTTGGTCAATTGTTTGACTCAACAATCTCTCCCTTTGGTCAATTGTTTGACTCAACAATCTCCCCCTAGATTGGAACACCTCAGCTGACCCAAAACATGTCTAAGGTTACTTACACTTAGTCAAAATAAAATCAAATCATAATCAATGTACATATTCATAACATAAACAAGTTACATAATCAGAATTCTGTCCGAAGACATTACATAACAAAGCCTATTCTATGAATCTTGTCTCTTCCTTGCATTATAGGCGGCTTGTCTTCTGTTCACTATCACTGATGCAGCTTTCATCTTAAATATATCAAGGATTCGGTAGTGAGTATGACTTTCTGGTATGACCAAATCCCTTATATTCATCAGATCCTCATCATGCAAGTAAGTCAAGTCTTCATCTTTCTTGATTATCCCCAGTACTTTTCCATTAGAGTTTCTCAGCAAGTAATGGTCATCTTTTTCTTTGTATTCAACTTCAGTTATAATGCCATTTCTCTGTACAGTGTAGTTGGGGCGTGTCATTCTTCTTTCAAGGCTTATGCATGTGTTCATGTTTGACACTGGATTCCTATCTCTGACATTCATCTTGTAGTACCTTTCAGCATTGTCCATTCTTTTCAGCTTGTCTATCCTTCTTGATCTTTGAAGTTGGATTGTTTTCCAGCTTCTTTTCTCTTTTAAGAACTGGAATCCCCTGTCAGCTTCTTTCTTTAAAAATTTTGAGATTTCATTCATTTGTCTTCCAGCCATCTTATTTCTGTTTCGATAGTCATATAAATTAAGAGTGGCCATCCTTTCCAGTTGCTCTTCAGTGTATTCATGAAAGTCACTTCTGACAACAATGTCTCTCAGTTGCCTACTTTCCATAAATACCTCCAGGGACTCAGTAACAGAATCAAAGTAGATTTCCCTTGGAAGATCCACATTTGACTGTGGTCTTGTTGTTCTTTGTGGTACAGATCTACTTGATTCACCTCTTCCACCTTGTTGATGTCTTCTTGAAATAGGAGGCCTGAATGGAATAGATTTCATGGGTTTTCCAGGCCTTAAGTTGAAGGTTTTGATGTAGATAGCCTCTACCATTTCTGGTGGAAGGTTAGCTAGTTCAACAACATCCTGTCCTGCTTGTTTTTTAAGAGCGAGCAACATCTTAGCTATCCCAGGACTATTTGACAGTCCTGCAGGAACAAATCTTCCTTCAACAAAGCTTCTAGGGTTATCATCCTCCCTCAAAGCTTTCTCCCAATCAACCTTTTGTATATAGAAAAGATCTTTCAAGTCTTGCTTCTCCAAGGCATTGAATGAGGCTTCATCCATCCCCCTTTGATTAATCATTATGCCCCTCAAAATGTTTATCATCTCTTCATTTTCCCAAGGAACAATTTGTTCATCTTCTGGTTCAGGTTTGACTTCTTGTGGAGTTGATGTGTCAACTGTTGTTTCACCCTGAATCTTCTGTTTCTCCCTTAGAGTCATTATCTTTCTTTTCTTTGTTGGAGGCTCAACAGATGTTTCAGATTGTTTGGTAGACTTCTCAGTTTGTGCCCTTTTTAGTTTTTCTTTTCTTTTCAACCTGTTGTATTAATCCTGCACAGATTCTCTTGACAGGCTTTCTACAACATCAGGCTTCAACCCTCTTTCCAGTAGGTAACCACACATACCTCCATACTTCCTCTTCAAGACTTCAATCTTTTCAATCTCATCATTTTCTTTGACATATTTTTCTTTTACTTTCTCTCTTTCACTGTTGTAGAGTTCTTGAAGCTTGTCAAAGTTGAGTGTGTCAAGTCCTTCTCTGAATAGTTATGCCTTCTTAGATATTCTTTGTATTTCTGGTTGTCTCTATTCTTTTGTCCTATCTTTTTCTTGAAACCATCCCTCTCCTTGTCAAGTCTCTTTTGCAACTGATCATCATCAAGATCAGCCAAAGTTTCAAAGCTTATGCCATACCTTCTCAACTTTACAACCAATGGATGTTTCCTTTTGGCTTCCCTCATACTCAACTCAATGTTTGCTCTCTGCTCATCAGTCATTACAACTTGTGGAGACTCAACATTAGCAGTCATGGAACTCTTTCCTTGATCATCATCATGATCATCATCATTATCAGAATTTTCAGACTCATCCTCCTCTTCAGTTGAATCATTTACAGCATCAATCTTGGGTTCATCAGAGGGTGGATGATCTGGATTTGATTTAGTTCTAATAGGTACATCAGGAACACTTTGAACCCTTTCACCTGGTTTCAAGGTTTGCAATGGGACTGCCCTGATAGGACTTGCATCATCATCTGGAATTTCAACAAAGTATTTGTTCTTGTTATCCCATTTTCCTCTTTTTTTGGATCTTTCATGCTCAGATTGTTCAGATGCCCTCTTTCTTCTCATGTAGGTCTTAGCAAACCTATTGACTTTCTCAGCAAATTCTTCATGTAGTTTTGAAAGTCTTTCTCTTTTCTGTTGAAGTATTTCATGAGGTTGAGTTATATTGTCCCTTTCAGACTAGCTGTCAGTTGGGTTCTTTCTTAAGTCTTCTTTCACTTGCTCAGCCCATTTATTTGTAGCCATAGAGGCAATTGACTCACCAATTTCTTCTTCAACCATCATTTCAGTATTCAGATTGATTGGTTTAGCAGTTTCACTTGACTTTGTTTCTGGTTGACTTTGGGTTTGAAACAGCTAACCACCATAGCCAAAGAGTTGTCTGCTTCCTCAACTCTTTTTAACTTAATCAAAGCCTCAATCACCTCTTGATCAGCCACTTCTTCAATAACTTCTTTTGCAAAATTGGCTTGGTTGATCAAGGCTTCCTGCTCTGCCAACTCTACAGGGTCCATGGTTTGGGCC